>NC_043969.1:292500-412500 GCF_902148855.1 Sphaeramia orbicularis
GAGAGAAGAGAGGAGCACACAGGAGGAGAGAGGAGGAGGAGGAGGGGAGGAGGAGGAGGAGGAGGAGGGGAGGAGGCGAATAGGTGAAAGTACAGCAGGGAGTGACATAGACAGAAATGGAGAGGGAGGGAGGTGAAGAGGCAGTGCAAGAAAGCTGGCTATTTTTCACCAGGGTCCGTGGTGAAGTTGTCAGGCGGGGAGTGTATGTGAGCCCGCCGGATGATAATGTGGCATGACACTTCTGGAATGAGAGCTGGGTTGCCATGGCAGAGAGCAGGGAGGGACAGTCTCTCCAGGGTCCCACATAAAACAAGCTGTAAATGATGTTTGATTAGGATTTAGATCATGGAACTGTTCGGGACGGCCCTCTCTGACAGCTGCTCGCCCAGGCCTCCGAGACTTTTTGTTATGTTGCCTCTGAGCGGGATTGTGCGTATTTATTATGTGTGTGTGTTACTTAGTTCCACAGACATATCTGGGGATAGTCCAATGGACGGCTTGACATTTATTTAATGACAGTGTCTATTGATCACTGCTACTACACATGCATACATGCAGAATTTAAAACCTTTGACTTTAGGACACCAGGGGGCAGGAAAACACTAGAGCAAGCTAGCTTTACAAAGCTAACAAGAATATATGTTTACAATTCAAAATGCTTCATATAAGGATGGTAATTACCTCAAGGTAGATTTTTACTCCAGTATATGTGCTGCCAACTGTGAACAAAAAGGGCATTGAATAAGTTTAGTTCTAGAGGTTTTTTTTAATCTCACAGGACACAGGTTTGTATGCATGTTCAATTAAAACTATTTATTAGGAATTCATATTAAGATTTGGGCGACATGGTGGTGCACCCACAGTTAGCTGGGATAGGCTGCATGAAACCCTCTGAAGGATAAAGTGATTCAGAGGATGAATGAATGAGTGAATGAGTGAATGAATGAATGAATGAATATTAAGATTTGGATGCACGAGATACAAAACAAGTGGTGTTTTGTCTCTCCCTTCTAGAAATAGTAATTGTCACTAAACAAATGTTATTGTTCTGAAATGCAGGGGTCATCAGTAAAGGTGACACGGTACATGTCGTCCTGTTCAGTTCGCCCCTCATGGTTCGGTACGAGCATGCACCGTGGTATGGCTCATGTGTTATTCCCTCCTCCAGGAGGTACTGTGATCACTTTGCTTTGTGTGTTTGTTTGTTTGTTTGTTTGTTCATCGTCAGTGTAAAACTCTTCCACCCATCTTTCCCAGATCTTCCCCACAGATAGGCCTTGGCCCTGGGACCAACCCAGTCCATTTTGGTCCCAGTAGGACAACGTTCAAGGTCACAGCAAGGTCACAACATCTACAGTTTTCCATCTGTCATCATTGAGAAATCTTCAAAAATTCATCAAAATTCCAAACGACTCCAATTCTCCTCCAGTTGGATCCACCTGTAGCTTAGAACAGTCTCTTGTATGTGGAACTAAATTGTCCACATCCACTGTGGAATGTGGACTCTGTGGACATTTACACTGAACACTGAAAATCCCATTTCCCACACATTTAAAATTAGAACTCAACTAATATTGATGTGAATTGATCTAATTGGACAGACACATGACTGGGACCAGATTCAACTGTTTGTGTGTATGGAACAACCTGGAAACTGTTGGATTTAAACAGACAGAGTGGATCCACACATGCACAGAGTTCAGGCTGAAGGAGGAGCTCTGAGTTCTGAACACTGGTTTTCAAATGACATTTCCAGACAACTCTTGTTTATATTAGCACTTGGCACTTCTTCTTCTTCTTCTCAAAAACTGTACTCTTCTTCGTGGTATTTGACCAGTATAATAATTAAGAGCGACCCCCTCTGGTGGATTCATTGAGAAACGATCATTTCAATGCACATGGAAGTATGAAGGCAGTGACGCATGACAACATAAGAAATGGACATGCCTATTTACGTACATAAAGGAACATAAATGAGCCTTATTGCTCTCCATCAGCTCCCAGTTACATTTCGGCACACAGCTGGGCTCCAGCTGGGCTCTGCGTCCGAACCATACCGTGAACCGTGACTCAAGAACTGAAAATATGAACTGAACCGTGGATGACCTGTACCGCTGCATCTCTATTAAACAGTGAGATTATCCCTGCATATATTTTCTGTTCTGCGTCAGAACTGACACTTTCTGGACTGAACCTTATCTTAAAAATCAGGTTTTGCAAAGAGGAGGTAAATTTGACCAAAGGAAAATCCAGTTATATGCATGTGAACTGCAGAAGTATTAAATTAAAATTAATTAAAATATTAAAATTCCTTCCTGTAGATGGCGTCCTCCTGTATGAATGCATTCTTGAAATCTGCTGTTGAGATTCCTCATTGACCGCTGCAACATCTCAGCTGGGATACTGTGAATTTCATCCTGAATTCTCTGTCTGAACTCTCCACAGTTCTTGGTCCAGTCGTGTACACTTTACTCTCGAGACAGCCCCACAAGAAAAAATCACAACAGACAAATCTGGTGATCTAGGGGGCCAGGGAACGTTACCGAATCTGGAGATCACACGGTTACCGAACAATTCTCGCACAGCTGCCAATGATTGCCGTGCAGTGTGTGATGTCGCTCCATCCTGTTGAAACCAGGTTTCTTGAATGTGTGAAAAATTGTTCAATTCAGGTGTAACGAAGGATTGTAACATCTCCACGTAACGATTTGCAGTGACAGTGACTGAGATCCCCTGTTCATTTTCAAAAAATCCATAGTTACTAAAATGGGGGTGTGTTTACTTGCTCAAGGTCACTGTCTCCCAGTGCTGCCACTTGCTCATGTCTGCCAATACGCACTTCAAAAATTCCCGTTTTTTTGGGTCACCCTGTACTTATATTTCTCTGTATTGTACTGAGTTGCCATATAGAAGAAATAACAAAATGGCTCCTAGTGTTCAAACAAAAATACTGATACAAGCATGTTGGGCCTATGGGTGGTGATCAACCAAGGGGTAAGTCAAGTAGTAGAAAAGAACATTACGAGCATGTGGAGAGATTAAAAAAAAAAACAAAAAAAAACAAAACAAAGACAGTAATGGTTAACTGTTTAGTCTTAAACATTTAGCCCATTTTCTGAACTAAAAACTATGAGTACATTACAAGTGAGGCCTCTGGTAATGGGTGAACACATGAACACAGAAAGCCACTTCTCAAATACAGGATGGTTAAACCAGTTGTGTGAATAAACTTCTGCTGTTCGTCATGTAATGTGCTGCCAGTTAAGGCCAATGTTTACTTTAGCAAGTCTGATTGAACACATTCATGTTCACTTTAGCAAGTCTGATTGAACACATTCATGTTACCTGTTTCATTATTGTCACTCGTCTACAATACATTGTCTATGTCAGTCGACGCAGGCGTGTCTTAGTTTTCAGTGAATCTGTCCTTTGTAGAAACATACATGTGTCTGAAAGACTTTTACACAATAAAAGCTTTCTTAAACCACAAATGGTGTCCAGCCACTGAAACACTGGAGGACTTTTTAACTGGAATAGTTAAATGTTGCACGTGTTGAAAAGAGCATTGCAGTACTTTTAACTTAAAAAACAAGTGCAGATCAAAATGAAATTTGAATTATGACCTTCAAATTCCAATCATTTCTATTAAACTGTATTTAACAGAGGAAATTTGAAATAAGGGTCTGACTATAGTACAAGCCTCCTTTAAATAGAAGTCCAAATCAAATAAAGACCTAGATATTATTGGAGGAAATATGGTATTTCTGCATCTTCATTTTATGCCACGTGGCACAAGACTCAACTGTGTCCTTTACCTCCATCCAGACTGGACTCCTTCTGTAAAACAACCCTGGTGGACTGGAGGAGGAGTTTACCATGTAGCGATCTGGCTCGATTTCTTGTAGAATCTGTCAGAAACCGCTTTGGCTCGGTCGCCTTTCCCACAATGCACTTTGCCAGTGGATGGAGGTAAAAGCCACATCTGGGTTCAACACTGACCAACAGACAGACAAACTGCTGCTGCGTGGAATTCCCATTCCCACAATGCACTTTGTGAGAAAATTTCGGCAAAGGTCAGAGTGACATTTGGGTTTGTCCTGTAAACAAACAGACTGTGTTTATGATGGAGTCGTCTTCAGAGTGGAGGGAAGTGATTCAGGTGCAGAAGCACAGACAGACTAACGGATTAGAGATAACTAGGATCTGACTGGGGTTTAATGAATCTGACAAAAATTAGAGATCAAAGTCATACGCTGCTAAAACTGTTGGGTCAAGTCACGCACACAACTTTTAATCAAAAAATTACAATTGAGATAATGATTTCAAACTTTTTGTAGTTCAATAGTATAACATCTTAAGTTTTTAAATCCATTAAAATTTTTTGCCAAAAAAGCATTTTCAAGAAATTACAGAACTTTTTAGATGAACTATATTCAGTCCCTCAGAGAGTTCTCTAAGAATTGAATAATAACAGAACTTATCAATGCTATAATTTGAAATCTCAATCATATATTTCTGTTTTCAATACAGTTTATGTTTGGGTCTTGTCGTGTCATTGGGGGATGACAGAAGGTCCTGAAGCCAGACCAGCTGAGAACCACTGAATAATGTTACATTACTATACAACTAATCAACTTCTACCAAACATGCAAACAAGAAACCAAAACTCTTTTAAATATTTACACATTTTCACATTCACAATTTCAAGATTTGCACATTTGAAAGTATCTCTTTTAACCTAAAATGCTTTTTGCTGCAAAATTAGAGGTGAAAACATAAAAGAAACTGTCTGCATTAGTGTGGATGATCAGATTAGATGACTGTGATTGTAACACTGAAAAACTAAATCTTACCAAGTGTATTTTTCTCATTTCTAGTCCAAATATCTCATTACTCATAAAATAAGACATAATCACCTAAAGAGTAACTTTTCAGTAGTTGGTTTTCCATTGACCCGCAGATTGGCAAATATAACTTCCACATAAAAATTTACCAAACGAAAAATGACAGTTTCGCCAAAAACTCTTGGTTTTTGATTTAAAGTTTTGGCAATAGAAGTGTTTTTTTTTTTTTTTTGAGTGCAGCGCAGATGGTATATCATGCAAAACTGCAACGGAAAGACCTTTTACTGCAACTAGAGTCACATGAATTTAAAAAAAACAGATTGTTGACAGACGTTACAACAAGCGAAGAAGAAGAGTTTTCAAAGAAACATGGTGCGGTATGTGTGGACACACCAGGAAACCCAATCATTTTTTAATTTAGTATGAGACAGATGGGTAATATAAATAATAATGAATATATCTGTAAATCAACCAGATATTTACATTCATGGCCATGTTTATGGAATGACTTCTGGTGTCATCTCACGATAAATAAACAAATCATCGCATTTGTGATTTAATGGAGAAACCGATATTACGCACTTCTGTTTTTTCGACATTTAGTAAATATAGGTAAAGTTTAGCGCAGATGTCCAATGGAAAAGCCACTAGTGAGAAATAAGAACTTATTTTTAGACAATAGACGTTGAAAATCTTATTTAAAGAAATCTTACAGGATAATTTTAATTTGTTCTATTGGCAGTTTTTTTGTTTTTTTTTGCTTAATTCAAGATTTTTTTTTGCTTAATTCAAGATTTTTTTTGCTTAATTCAAGCAAAAAAATCTGCCAATGGAACAAGTGAAAATAATCTTGGTAAGATTTCTTGAAATAAGACTTTCCTGATTTATTGTCAAAAATCAGTTCTTATATCTCACTGAAAAGTTCCTCTTTAGGCGATTATGTCTTATTTTAAGTGTGATGAGATATTTGGACTAGAAATGAGACAAATACACTTGGTAAGATTCAGATTTTTGCAGTGTAACACTTTCTGACATGATGCTAATCAAACAGTACTATGGTTCTCCTGGTTTTAGGTCTGTACCACCTTGCCAAATTTTCCCCAGACTAAAAGTACCTTCTTTTGGCTGATCCTGGTGCTGTGTTACATTCTTCTTCCCAGTGAGAGATCAATTTACTCCTGTGTAAAAGAAGCTAAGAGTGATGCCACTGCCGCTGCTGAGGATCATCATGGTCTCGTTTGCATTTGGGAACATCTTCATTACCTTTTCTTTTCCCAACGAAATGAAGGAGAAAGCCAAAATGGAAAACTGAGGGACTCTTCCTGCCGTGAATAGAAAGCACTAAAAGACAAAAGAAGGGAGAATAAATTTCACCCTTGTCTGTCATAGTAGGCGAGGCACTGGAGAGATTGCACAAAAGGAGAAAACACATCATAATGTTCGTTCAATGGTGGCTGACGTCAACAGCCCTCGCCTATTATGGTCTGTTGAACAGAAGTGTTGGTTAGAGAGAGAGAGGAAGATAAGGATACATTTCCAAATCAGTGTGTTTGTGTGTGAGACATTCTGAGTCACTAAACAAAGAAAGATACAGTAGAAAAGACAAAAACACAGAGTGCACGGCAGCAGAGATAAGACAGAGGCAAGGCATGGAAAGGGAGGGAGTCAGAGTTATCAGAGAAACCCGCCGAGCGTTCGGAGAAATGACAGACAAGGGTCAGTTTTTTAGCAGTGGAACAAACTGCTGCTGAAGGACAGATGACCCTTCAGGACCTGGACTGGTTCAGCGCTGGTACTGATGACCTGATGTCAGCTGATCATATCCGGTATCACCAAACCTGACTTCAGCCGTGGTTCCCTGACCTGTTCTGACGACCTGACAAACATCAGACTTTGGATGCAGCGTACTTCTTACTCTGCTGAATATCCTGAAGGCTTGCTTGATTTCTTTACAGTCCAGGCGCTGCCAAAGAGCAGTCTGCAGTTCAACCCTGTATGTGGTTTAATGGCATCTGGTTTGACTAAAGAGTACAATAATGCAACAGTCCATGCAGCCCGTTTGTCCTGCCCTCTGATCACAGCCCAGTTCCTTTTACCTGGACCCCTGTGGAAGTCTGTCCTGGGTAAATGAAGATTAAATAAAAAAATTGGAATAATACGATGAAAGTTGATTCACAATAATGATTATCTTTTGGCAATGTTTACTGCCACAGTACTGTGGCACAAATATCAGTTTGTCTGTTGCCACAGACCAATCAAATGTTAGCATTTGTACTAGAGCCAATCAGGGATACTGTTCCATCAACTCATTCGCCTCTTGTTTTGTTTTTTTCCCCCTCATTATCCTCTTGTTGCCATACTACTGTGGTGATATATGGAGTATACTTCAGTTCATTCTTTTGTGCATTTTGCTACCACAGTACTGTGGCAATTGATGGAAGAAACAAGAAATTAGTGATAGTATAAAGTATAGAATAGGAATATTGTTCTAAATAATCTACATGCTGTTTTATGGTGTCCTTGCTCTGGAGGCTGGAGAAGGTGGGCGGAGCTACATGTTAGATGCGTGGTGGTGTGCTGTGTGGTTTATCAGTTCTGTGTCAGGTCAGTGTATTGAGTGCTGTGGTCCAAATTCTGCACCCTGAACGTTGTCCCAGTGGCTGATTTATATCATTCTATCAATGTCAGATTTACTTACTTGCTCCGCCCCCCGTTTGAAAATCTTTAGGGGAAAAAAAACAAAAAACACGCCAACTGCAAATTGACCCTGGGTCTTCGGCATTAGAGTCCGATACTTTATTAACGGAGCTAAATGTCTGCTGTATTTCAGACTGACCTATTCACTATATGATAGCCTTGGTACTTGTTGGGGATGTAAGTTACCAGTGTAGACATGATGTAACGAGGGCGCTGATTGGCTCTGTGGTAACAGACAAACCCATATTTCATGCCACAGTACTGTGTCAGTTGCCACTTCGTTATCGTTAACATCTCTAACCGAAAGTATCTGCACTTACTGTACTACCAAACATGCTCCAACTCCTATTGGGTGGGTGGATGAGGTGGACACAGAACTGTTAGTCTTGTTGGTTTGAGGAGTGTTTAAGAGCTTCACTTCTCTGATAGAAATGAAAGTTTATGTAGTGGAAAAAAACATCTGAATGGGTTTTCATTTGTAGGTTGTTTATAACCCTCTGGTATCCTGTCCTCCAAGACCTTTACTAAGCACCAAGTGTGCCTTTTTTGGCACACTCGTGGAATAATGTCAAAAAAATTTCATCCAGTTTGTTTTTAATTTTTTTTACACTTTTTTTTTTCTATTTCATCAACTTGAGCTGTAATAAAAATACCAAATACTCAATAAGTGTCACATTTTTTAACCCTTTAAATGCCATGTTTGTAATGTAAACAAACCCATTTTTCTGGATGCCAAAAACACAAAACATACATTTTTTTCAATTTACTCCATAAAAAGTGGATCACACATTAGTTGTTTTTTTCCTCCTGGCATATGTCAATGATTAACTCCAACATCAGTTAATTTGCATTATTATTTTTGGCGCTAGGTCACATGTTCAAAAATACTAGCATCTGTCACCAAGTGTGTGTAAAGGCACACCTATAAATCAAAACTATTAAATATATATATTGATTTATTTTTTCTGCTCTAATTTGATTTTATTTTTGTAAATCCAGCTCAGTCCTAATCATACAGATCCAATAATCATTCATTTTAGATTTTTTTTAACCCTTTAAATGATCTCTTTTCATCATGATGTCACTACATTTTTTGATGCAAAAAACACAAAAGTTTTTTTTTTTTTTTTTTTTCAAAATACTACATAAAAATTGGATTACATATTATTTGTTTTTTTCATCCTGGCATATGTCGATGATTAACATCAACATTAACAACGTTAATAAATTACTTTAGCCCCTCCCCTCTCAAATGAAGCCCAGATCTCAGTAAAAGCAGGATTTATGCCTTAAAGGCTTTGGATCCAAAACAGTGGTTCTAATGTTAGAAATAGTGCGTTTTATGCACACTTGGCAGACAGATGCTAGTCTGGTCATTTTTACCTCCGCCAAGGAGGTTATGTTTTTGCCAGGGTTTGTTTGTCTGTCTGTTTGTCTGTCCGTTAGTGTGCAACATAACTCAAAAAGTTATGGACAGATTTTGATGAAATTTTCAGGGTTTGTTGGAAATGGGATAAGGAAGAAATGATTAAATTTTGGTGGTGATTGGGGTGGGGGGGCCCACGGGGGGGCCACTGATCAGCCTTGGCGGAGGTCTGCGCTCTCCGAGTGCTTCTAGTCTTTTGTTTACAATGTGCACATTTTAGTTGGTGGCCAGAATTTTAAAGATCATGCACAAATGAACAACTTCTGAATTCTAACCTTATTTGAACTGTGAAAAATAATATGAAGTTTTTTAACACAAAGTGCAAAGTGTGCGTAAAAAGCACACCCAGATACCAGAGGGTTAATCTAGTGCAAAAACAAACTAACCTGGTATGGTTCTGCCATATGAGGGATATGGTTCTAGGTGTCATGTGATGGTGGTGATGAACTCTACCTTCCTCTGTGGTGGGGGTTAGTCTCACAATGGGGGTCAAGTTACATGTTAATCCTTTAACCCTTACAGACCCAGACAACAACCAGCAACCAAAACCATCTACTGATCTGAACTGTGTAATACCTGTTGATCCACTAATCCTATCAATCCATGTAAATAATTGGTGTAAAATACAGTTCTTCATCTTTTCATGTTCATCAGATATGACCCATTTGGACGTTCAGAGGCTCTGTAGTTACCATGGAAACACTGTCATCTTCTACAACATTGATTCACCAGTAAAACCCATGGAGTTGGATCAATGACAGTGGATGGAGACACTGGGTTTATGTTCAGATAATGAGAGATTTACTGAAAAAGTCACTTTTTCTTCAGTTTTCTCTGTTTAGATATAAGAACCTTTGAATTTACTGTGAATTTTCATGAAGATTTAAATTAATAAAGGAAAATATGGAAAAATACATGATTTATGGTGAAAAATGCAAAATGCAGAGGATAATATTATAATAAATGCTGATAAATCACTTAAGAAAGGTTAAAAAGAGAAAATTCATCTGGGAACTGGCACAATAATCTTTATGGGTTAGACCTAAAGACACTTTGAGATGTTCAGACATCACTTGACAGATGTCACTTCGATCCATCAGTGTATTGTGAATGGAACTAATTATATTATTGGTGTTTGATGTTTTAAAGGGCTTATGTAATATTAGTGTTCCAAATTCTGAAGAGCAGGGGGACTGTGCGTCAGAACACACTTAGCTCTAGCAAAACCACCCATGAATCAACTCTATGTATCCACAGAATGTATCCCTGAATAAAGTATAAAGCTCATTGTTGACTCACATCTGTATTTTTATGTCATCAAGTTTAATTCATAAAACTAGAACTCACACCTGTTTATTTTATTTCAGTGAAATACCACTGTAGCTTTCTCTTCAGATGCTGCATCAGCTGATACTTACATTATAGCTATGTCAGCTGTTTTTAGACAAAAACAGCCACAACTCAACCCATTCAACAGACGGGTACTGTGTCAACAACTGCACCAGGAGAGAAGAAAAGAAGAGAAGAAGAAGAAGAAGAAGAAGAGAGAAGAAAGAAGAAGAAGAAGAGAAAAGAAAGAAGAAAAGAAAAGAGAAAAAGAAGAGAAGAGAGAAGAAGAAGAAGAAGAGAAGAAGAAGAAGAAGAAGAAGAAGAAGAAGAAGAGAAGAAGAGAAGAGAAGAAAAGAAGAAGAAGAAGAAGAAGAGAAGAAGAAGAAGAGAAGAAGAAGAAGAAGAAGAAGAAGAAGAACTTGATTCTTTTCATTTATATCTGTGTCCAGTGGAGATAAAACCATGCTTCTATTTATTATTGTGTCTTTTCTTTGACTCTGAGCTGTTCTCATATATTGTCACTTTCTGATGCTTTGCTCAAAGGCCTGTGGTGTTAGTTTTCCTCACCTTGAAGTCCAGTGGCCTGGCAAGTCCATGCACGTCAGTGTCAGTAAAATCAGCTCATATCTCTACAATCTAGTACACTGGCAGAACTTCCCAGCTCTTTATTCTAAAACACTAATACAGTTATAGGTAATGGTTCATATTTTAAAGTAGTGTAATAGAAATATTACTTATATCCATATATATTCATATATATTTCATATATCATATAGGCTTCTAACTCTATTTCAGATATATTCCTGTCACTGTGTATTCCAGAGCAGTTGGACCTCTGTGTGTTGTGTCCACAGTAGAAGGCCAAACCCACAGTTCTCACAGGGGTCTGATCTCTCAGTTCCTGACACTAACCAAAACACTTTCCACACATCATCATTTTCTCATGGCAGACAGAAGACTACAGAGTGATTTGTATTTTTGGGTTCAGACCGTCTCAGTCTTCGTCTGAGGGGGATCTGTTTCTATGGAGCTCCAAATAAAGGGATTTCTTTGACACTGAACATTTGATCTTATCCTTCATTATTATAGACGAATTAGTAGAGTCATTTTTTCCATAACAGTAGAAATACGAACTAGAACCCCTTTAAACTCATCCAAACAAACTGCTGTAGGCAGTGTGCTTGGTGGAGGCCTTTGACAGAGAACCTCAGCCCATATTTTCATGCTTTAGAATCTGACACCAGTCGTTTTTCTCTAGCTGCTAAATTAAGGGAGTTACAGACAAAAAAAAAAAGGGTATTTTGAAAATCACGACCTTGAGTTGACCTTTCAAGGTCATTGAAGGTCACAAAACTGGTACCAAATGAAAGACCAGGTCCGACCTCCTGTAAATGATAATACAAAGTTAGTCGGTATCTGTCTTAGTTTTCAAGATAGAAGCTGTTTTCTGAATATGCAAATTCGGTGCTTGAGCCCTGGTCACTTTCCTGCCATGGTTCCACTACATGGAACCAGCTCGGCTCGACTCGGACATTGGTATTCCTGCAGACCGTTTCCATTACAAGATACTACTGACTTTACAGTACCTGGTTGTCATAGCGATGCGGCGCGTTACTTCCGTGTCGTCTGCTCAGAGTTGCTGATAAACTCACTCAATGCGTGTTGTCTCGTCCTGAATTTTTACGTCTTCCACCAAAGACTGAATCTCCTGGACCGACCATGGTGTAGTTTGGCTGTTATCATGTTGATTAATGGACCCACAGATTTACTGTCCAGTACACGCGTCTGTTTTTTGGTAAAACAGCGGGTCACAGAGAAACTGTCTGACCAATCAGTGGTCTGCAGTGTTTATACGTCACAGTTTAGGGTCACTTGGAACCTTGGCAGAGGTGATACCAAAAAACTAGTACCAGGTACCAGATTCAGGTCCTTTTTCGTAATAGAAACGCAAAAAGGCCGAGTCAAGTCGAGCCGATACCACGCAGTGCAAACGGGGCATTAGATGCCAATAACTCCAAATCTATAGATACGTACTGAGGTGGGTAATGGATAGAGAATTGAATTTCCAATAATTTGGCGTTTGGTTGAAATTGCTAAGACTAACAGAAGTTATTAATGATAAACACATTTTATATATGTTACAATAGTAACTGGAAGTCACACACCTCACACAACCTGGAGTTGCAAAATCTGGCATATGAAAAGGGACATGCACGAGAGGATACATGTGACAGAGATGATACATGTGACAGAGATGATACATGTGACATTCTGATATGATCGGAATGAATAACGGTGAAATTACAGCCATTAAAAAAAAAAAAAAATGAGTTCACTGACCTCCTGATTTACCCCTGGGTGCTAACGAGGGTGGTGACCGTAGTGACATCATGATGGAATGGACAAACGCACAATTTGAATTCAATTTTAGTTTGAAGTCGATATGGATGAATGAATGAATGAATGAATGAATGAATGAATGAATGAAATCTTTATTTGGAACATGTCGACAGTGAAATCAAAACAAAAATCAACCAACAGAATATAAGTACTGGTACATAAATGATTGATAAGCAAACAAACAGCTAACTAACTAACTAACTAAATAAATAAATAAATAGAGTCTATTTTGTCTGTTTTCAGTCCTTTTGGTTTTGCCTTTATATACTATATAAACAAATGTTTACTATACCCATGTTTGGGATCTGTTTTTTCAGCACAACTTCGTCTATATCATCTGTCTATTTTTTTTTCACTTTAACCTACTATAAAACATAAAAGAACAAAAAACACACAAAAAAATAAAATCTGATTGCAAAATGTTTATAATTTATTGCATAAATAACACACAGATGCTTAATGAACCTTTTCACAGACTTTAAAAGTGAATATTGGTTCCAAATATTAGGTACAGAAAATTAAAATTGTAATAAATTCAAACTATACTCAAATATTTGACATAAAAGCAGATCTTTACATAGGTGTTTTCTCTGGAAAAGTGTGTTAATCAAACACAGTTTCATGAGAATTAGGAATTTAAACATTAATACTAACAGTCTGTGATTTTACCGTGGTTTATCATTATACCGGTAACCATTACATCCCTACATACAACTATAACGTCCAAATGCAAACATTGCCTAATCATTCTTAAATCAACAGTCAGGCGTCAGATGGTGTCATTCCCACAGCTCGTCCTCTCTTCCATCTTTTCTTCTGTGGTGCCGTTCCCTTCAGCACAGACTGCTAATGAACTGCTTACCAAGGCTGAACTAATCAGGGCTGACTGCTCTGTGTCACTGTCAATTATACAGCCCACCTTCCATCCCATCGTCCTCGTCACTCCCACTCTTCATCTCCCTCACAAGAGCTGGCAGGGACCAGACTCTCCTTCTCTGCTCGAAATTGAAAAGTAACACATAAGAATGATGGGATAGTGACACTATGGAAGATCCGCAACTGTGAGTGTGGAACCGTGGTGTGTGCATGTGGGCTCCTGGTACTCCTGGGCTTCAACTCATTCACTCAGACTCAGACTGGAGCTTCTCACATTTTCAGTCCAGGGGGGGGGGGGGGGGGGGGGGGGGTTCAACAGGTAGGCCCTGTGGCTAACCCTATAGTAGATACTTATCATGAATGAATTTCAATAATGACAGTAAGAGGAAACTTTCATAAAACTGTAAAAGATAAAACCCACTTTGTAAGGTAAGAGATAGTTCAAATGTTTTCAACCGCTGATAACCTTATTAAACTCTTACCAAAATCACAGTTTACAATAAATATTCTGTGATGAGGATTATTACTCATTAATGACTGTGGACCACAGGTGTCAAACATGCGGCCCGGGGGCAAAGCCGGCCCCCCAATGGGTCCAGTCCTGGGGATAAATTTGTGAAATGCAAAAATTACACTTCAATATTTACAATCCTTTCAGTTCAGGTTCCACATCAGAACAATTCAGTCTCCAGTGGCAGGACCAGTCAAATACTGTCAGAACAAGAAAAGCACTCGGAGAGCGCAGACCTCCGCCAAGGACAGATCTGCCCCCCGATCACCACCCAAATTTAATCATTTCTTCCTTGTGCCGGTATCAACATTTCCTGAAAATTTCATGCAAATCCGTCCATAACTTTTTGAGTTATCTTGCTAACAAACAAACAAACACGCAAACAAACACACAAACATGCAGACACACAAAGCAAAGTGATCACAGAACCTCCCGGCAGAGGTAATAACATAGAAATAATGACAGATTCAAATGTTTCTCTTTGTAAATGTAAATATTTTCATGTATTTACACTAAAACAAAGTATAATTTTGCAAAAAATGTGAATAACCTGAAATGTCTTAAGAGAAGTCAGTACAATTTTAACAAAATTCTGCCTGTTATTCAATGTTTTGTGTGTTTGTAGATCCACTGTGATCTGTCAGTTCTAATGAAAATGTGGAAATGATAAACTGAGGCAGAATAGTGTTAAAATTACACTGATTTTTTCAGTTTGTTCATGTTATTCACATCTTTTGAAAGGATAGTTTGTAGATGTAAACCTTTTCATAATGTAAATGTACTTTTTTCACTCTAAAACACTGACAAAAGTTTGGAGTTGACATTATTTCTATATTATTGTGTTCTTATTTTACTGGTTCAGCCCCACTGCAGATCAGATTTAGCTGAATGTGGAACTGAACTAACATGAGTTTGACGGCCCTGCTGTAGAATGTTTACCTTGTGCTTCCAAAATCCACTGTGCATCAATAACAAATGTTTATTACGGTTATATTTTCATGAACTGACATCACCTGAACTGGTGTATTTGCAGTTGCACAGTATTCCTATATTATCTAATTTTATTTTTGCTACACTCAAAAACGTCAGTAGTTCCCATCCTGGTTTGGTTAGTGCAGTGGTACTAAACGCTGGTAAACTGGTACTATCTTTTTAGTTTAGTATTTGTAAAGAGTCACAGCACAAAGACATATTTGAAGTATTATGTAAGCAGTGTCTTACAGAAGTATTATTATGTCATTATCAGTTTAAGTCCATCCTCTCAGCATCATAGATGACGCCATTTATCGTTGAACATATAAATAAGCACTTATATCCACTATGACTGCTCTATACTGTGTTTAAGACCATGGGTAATTAACAGAACAACAGTCAACGGCCACTTTAATAGGTACACCTGTTCAGCTGCTGTCTACCAGAGCATTTAAACTTGCAGTGACTTAATTAAGTGACTTTAGGTGATAGCCACTGTAGACCACCCTGAGTGTGTCTCGTCAGCTCAGAAGAGGAACCTGCAGCTACAGTTTACATCAGCTCACCATAGAAGATTGGACCAACTTCACCTGGTTTAATAAGTCCTGGTTTCTGCTGTGACATTTGGATCCCAGGGTAAGAATTTACTATAAACACCATGAAAGTGTGGATCATCTGCCTTCTATCAGAGGTTCAGGCAGAAGGTGGTGGAACGGCATGGAAGACCTTTTCTTGCCACACTTTGGGCTCCTTCGTACCAACTGAGCATCATTTCAACACCACACCCTACAGGACTGCTGTTGACCATGTCCAGAACTTTATGAGCACCGTGTGGTCGTCTTCTGGAGGCGGTTTCCAGCAGATAACACAAAGCTTACACCATCTCATGCTGCTTTCTTGAACAGGACAATGAGTTCACTGTTCTCAAATGTCCTCCATCGTCACTAGATCTCAGGTCAGGTGTGTCGTGAGCAGTCCAGTCATGTTTCCTGTTTGGGGCACAAAAATCTGCACCTGAGGTTCTCCCTTTACTATAATAGACTCTGGTTAGAAATGATGCATCCGCAGTAGAGACCCCCCCCAATACAAGAGCCTTGGGGCGCTGAAATGTGCACCCAAGCACCACCACAGGAGTAAATGTCACACCCCAAAAAGAATCGAGACCTTCCTCATCAGTGGACTCATCCCATAGGTCTGTAGGTAAAACTACTCACATGTGCACATGCAGCCGATAGCGCAGCGACAAACACGACCACCATGTTGATTTTCTTTTTTTTTTTTTCAGTGCCACGCAATCTGGAAGTACTACCCTCAGCCCTGGTCTAAATGCATTGTCCATACTATTAATGGAAAAGACCCCCCTTGGCCCCTCCCCCCTCCATTTTGTGCGTACACGTGAAGAGGTAGTGTTGTCCTGATTCTCCATTAGACGGAGGGGAAGGGCTAGGGCGGAGGGCTGTATAGTCCTCGAAACGGGGATATTTCAGGACCGCACTACGAACAGAGGGATAGGAGAAATTTCCCATAATTCTTTTCAAATCATCGGCAAGATGGAGGTAAACACAGCAAAAAAGTGCAGCAATGTGACGAAGGAAACACACGAATGTATGTATTTTCTTTGTAAACAACTTAATCATTTGATCAACCGTTTAATGTCGTTTCAATGTGTTATAGATCGTATTTCTGCGGTTTACAGTTGACAAATACAAAAAGACGACCAAAGCCCATGGAACACAGACGGTTCCAGCTGCTGACGGCATGGGGAAGACTGTCACAAACAAAGGTAACGCTCTGTTTGTAACAGGTCGCGAAGGGTCGTCCAGTTTCATAGGGGAATGTTTGAACTCCTGCCCCTTGCAGCTCCGTTTCAAGGGGTAGTGTCAAGTGCAAGGGCCAAAGGGGAGGGGGGAGGGGCTAAGGGGTGAATTGGGATTAGGCCTTTAACAATGGAGTCATGGAAAATGTGCATGTTTGAAGGATAGATGGATGAAATTTACATATAGAAGATAATTTACTGAAAACACATACTGTGTGTTTTAATTCTAAGTTAAATTGATATTTAAAAATAGTGGTGCGTGTGTTTTGGCGTATCCTAGTGGTGATATGTGGTTAAAGTACGGTGGCCGACAGGTGCAAACGCACTTCATAAACAGAAACGACTTGCATATTTAAAGATCGTGCTGCATATAAGAAAACAAAGGCTTGAAGAAAACGTTGCAAAAACAGAAAAGCACTGCTAATACAGAAATGTGCTGTAAGAAAAGAGTGCTGCAGAAAATAAAACAAATGCAAGAAGAAAACGCTGCATATCCACTTTATAATATTTTAAAAGATTAAGGCCAAATATAAAAAACATACCTTTATATCTGCGTGTGCTCTCTCACATCAAACATTATTTCAATCCTTCCGCCATAAACTGCTCTTCTCACCGTTGTTTGTTTCTGGGGTGTAAACTCAGCGCTGCCCCTGGAGGCCTGGAGCCCTTCTGCTGTGGGAGTGGATATGCAGTGTTTGGTTCTTGCATTAGTTTTAGTTTCTGCTGCACTCTTTTCCTACAGCATGTTTTTGTACTTGAAGTGCTTTTCTGTTTTTGCAGCATTTTCCTCTAGCATTTGTTTTATTTATATGCAGCGCATTCTTTTAATATGGAAGTCGTTTCTGTACATGAAGTGTGTTTGCACCTGTCGGCCACCGTATTATAGTGCATCTGAAAAGTGACTTGCATATGGCACCCCTCCAAAAAATAATTTCATCAGTCGTCACTGCACATGATCACTTAAGACAGGTCCAACCCCATACTAGTAAGATCTTCCTAAAGTATACAAATGTTTCTGTCATATAAGCTTGATAGAACAACTAAGAAATATCACATACAAATTTTAAAGTATAATTTAGTAATTTAATTGCATAGGGAATTTATTACAACAGCATTCTTTTTTTTTTTTTTTTTTTTTTTTTTACAAGCGGGCCAAAAATCACAACAACCTGAAAGCAAAAGAGAAATTCTACTCACAAGGACATAACAGTGTAGAAGACGCCCTCATGCCTTTTCTTTCCTGGTGGACTTGTTGCCACCTGCATGCTTCTGTGCACTGATGTGGACTCATGCATGTGCACAAAGTAAATGCAACATGGATCCAATCACAGCAACACAGCTCCATATCATTAGTGGTCAAAACTCAAGGCTGTTTACACCTTGTATTTCGAGGGTCTTCATCTGTGTTGTCTACAAACAATAATATTTTCTGATTGTGACCAAACCACCACATTTTGTAAGAAAATAGATGAATAATAATGAATTATATTTTTATGGCGCTTTTCAAGGTACCCAAAGTACTTTACATTATAGATCCATTATTCATTCACTGTCACACTCTGGTGGTGGTAAACAGTGGTGCAGTCCAGGGTATACGGCAGTATACGGAGTATGTCTACTTATTTTTCAGTCAAACATTGCATATACCCACCCTTAAATCCCTCTGATGTGCACCATTCAGTCGCATATCTGAGCTAAATTGTCCATGTTTTCTCCTAGGATGGTGAAGCCATGACCCGCCCTACTCTGCCTCTAATTGGCCAGTATTTGGTACCTTCACTGATTAGATTGGTTAACTTTAGGCGTGAGGACTGATGAGCCAATCAGAGGCAGAGTAGGATAAAAAGGCCTTTTTTTTTTTTTTTTTTTTTTTTTTTTTTTTTTTTTTTTATATATAGATAAAGAGCAGTTTTATAAGTGAACGTATTTATGGGTGGCTAATCAACTGTGTTAAGTATAGGGACATATGTCTGTGCCTGTATTCTTTTGAAAATTTCAATAAAGAATTTAAAAAAAAAAAAAAAAAAGAAAATATTGCTAATTAGCACTGGCCACCTCTGGAACCTGATTGGACCCCTCAGGTGCCAGTACCACCTCATTTGATTGACAGGTCACTGCACATCTCGTTGAAAGATGCGCAATTATTGGAAATGCAAACAAGAAAGGCAGAATAAATGTCTTTCAAATGAATGACATGTTGAGAACCTACTTTCATGGAATCCATAATTCTGAGGTCAGTTTTAAGGTGGTTTCAGAATGAGTCACTATTTTAAACGACTGGACACATGACTGCACATTTAGAGAAGAGATGGTGTCACCAATAATTAAACTGTGTGAATAGGCTAACGTTATGAAAGGCTAACATTATGAAAGGCTAACATTATCCGATGTTTGCATCATGTTGAATCCATTTTCATTCATACAGTATACTTGTGTGTCCAGTAAAACCTACAAACTGCTCCTGATCAAGTCATGATAATTCTAAAACAGTGAGCAAATACTACTGCTGGATTTCTGGGTAAACTAAAACTAAAGCGTGGCTGCCGATTAAAGGCCCCTTCGATCACCACCACACATTCCCAAGGACACAGCAGCACATGACTACGGCAGAGCAGGATTTGAACTGCCAACCCTTCGGTTATTGGACGGCCCACTCTACCTCCTGATCCACAGCTGACCCAGTACCAACATGCCAACATCAGTAGTGCAACCATCTGGGATTAGAATGAGTCACGTCTATAACCTGTTCAGTTGCTCTGAGTGAATTCAGTTTCTTGTTGATCTGAATCGTGGAGGCAGGGATGTCCTTCAAAGAAGCACTGAACACCTTCAACAGCCTTGGACTCGCCTGAACAAAGAGTATGAGCAGGAGGCACTGAAACAGATGACTACTGACCAGTAAAAAGGGTCAAAGAATGAAAACATGGAGGGTAAGATGGATATGTTGTTTGTAGACGACTGAAGTAATTAATTTAAACCTGTGGTACAGAATACCTTCAAAGAAGGACAGATCTATTTACAATTATGTGTTCCTCATGAATGTTCTGTTGTCAAATCCACAACATTCAACTCTATTATATTTACTGAACAGGTTCTCACATAAAACCACAAGAAAAATATATAAATAAACTGTTCAATTTCTATTCATTTGACTTGAGAACCCTTAGATAAAAACCTGGCTTGGTAAAAATGAAATAATTACCTGTTACCTTATTGGTGATGCTTCTTCACTTGTTTTAATATTATAGCAGATGATACAAATTGTTCTCAAGTATAAAGGTTGATTAACTTATTTTGTAGTTATAATACGGTCATATTGTGTAGTCCTACATTTACATTAACAAAGATGTGATTTCTTCCACCACTAATGCATATTGTATGGATTCATTAACGCACATGCCACTTCACACAAACATTTATTTTCTTAAATTTTAGAAATGTATAATGTATAACCATTTAAAAACATGAAAATGACAGAAAATGCGATTCATTTTAAATAAATACAAAGGTGACTGAATAAACCAGTGGTGTAGTGGTCCCTGAGAAGTGGATATACTCTCAATTTTTACCTTTTTTTTTTTCTTTAAAGTAGTCCAGAAAAATGCCCTGTTTTAGAAACAGCGACATATAAAACTACTCTATTTAGTTTACCCAAAAATCCATCAGTATTTGCTCACTATTGTAAAATTATCATGACTTGATCAGGAGCAGTTTGTAGGTTTTACTGGACACACAAGCAGCTGCAGGAATATACATCGGCCTTTCATAAGGTTAGCCTTTCATAATGTTAGCCCTTTATAACGTCAGCCTTTTATAACGTTAGCTTTTCATAACGTTAGCCTTTCATAACATTAGCCTTTTATACGTTAGCCTTTCATAATGTTAGCCTTTCTAACGCTAGCCTTTCATAACCTTAGCCTTTCAAAATGTCAGCCTTTCATAAGTTAGTCTTTCAAACGTCAGCCTTTCATAACGTTAGCCTTTCATAACATCAGCCTTTCAAAACATTAGTCTTTCATAACGTCAGCCTTTCATAACGTTAGTTTTCATAATGTTAGCCTTTCATAACAACAGCCTTTCATACGTTAGCCTTTCCTGATGTTAGCCTTTCATACATTAGCCTTTCATACCGTCCGCCTTTCATAGTTAGCATTTCATAACAACCAGCCTTTCATAATGTTAGCCCTTTCCTAATGTTAGCCTTTCATAATGTTAGCCTTTCCTAACATAGCCTTCCTAACGTAGCCTTTCCACTAATGTTAGCCTACTCACACAGTTTAATTCTTGGTGACACCATCTCTTGTCTAAATGTGCGGTCATGTGTCCAGTCGTTTAAAACAGTGACTCCATTCTGAAACCACCTTAAAACTGACCTCAGAATTGGGATTCCATGAAAGTAGGTTCTAGTCAAACACACGTCATCATTTAATAGATGTTTATTCTGCCTTTCTTATTCACATTTCCAATAATCCGCGCATCATTCAATCAACATGCAGTGACCTGTCAATCAACTGGGATGGCACTGGCACCTGAGGAAGTGTCCAATCAGGTTCCAGTAGGGGACAGTGCTAAGCAGAGCCCTGGCTTCTGGGCTAAGTAGCATGATTTTCCTCAGCATGACCTCCGCCTACTCTGCCTCTGATCGGCTCATCAGTCCTCATTCCTAAAGTTAACCATCTAATCATGAATGCAGTGAGTAACTAGCCAATTAGAGGCAGAGCAGGGCGGGTCATGGCTCCACCATCCCTGTGGAAAACATTGGGAAATTGGTTCAGATATACGACTGAATGGAGCACATCAGGGGATTTAGAAGAGGGTGTACGCAATGAGACTGAAAAAATACGTGGGTCTGCTCTGTACACTGCCTGTACACCCTGACTGCACCACTGACAAAAACAGGAGCAAAACCACATGATGGTTTGTCGCTGATACTGTGTGCAGCTACCAAGCGCTTTCCTATAGGTGTGTGTGTGTGTGTGTGGTGTGTGTGTGTTGTCCTCTGTGACCCCTCACTTCTGTGTTTGACAAATCAATGACAGTCATCATCCTTTAACACCTCAGAGAGATGAACCAAAAACAGATGAAAATCAAACAACTGATTCTTTCCTGTTAATGTTTGGATTTTGAAGAATATTCAACAGTCCGTATGGGTACCACTATGGAACCTGCCTTGTCTTTATACCAAGGTTATTATCGTTACAGAAAACTAACGAAATGACTAAAAACTAGAATTGTAAAAACATTTTCGTTAACTAAAATAAATAAAAACTATAATTAAAAGAACTAAACATAACTACTGAAACTGTATTGTGTGTTTACAAAACTAACTAAAGCGAATAAAAATTGTCGATAAAGTTCCCTTCGTTTTCATTTTTGTCAATGTCAGATTGATATGAAATAGATTTATTTTGCTCTAGCAATTTTAGCTGCTGGCACCATACAGCACGTCACAGTCCGTCACTTGTGTTCACTGTGGTTTCCAGTCGTCTTCTGGTCCCCACTCTACCTGGAAACATGGAGACTAAAGCAGCAGAGTCCTGTCTGGGATTGATTTGAATAGGAGCACAGAAGAAGAGAGAGAAAAGAGACCACTGAACTATACAACTGAACTACAACTGAACTACAACTACAACTAACTACAACTGAACTACAACTAAACTACAACTGAACTACAACTACAACTGAACTACAACTGAACTACAACTGAACTAAAACTGAAACTACAACTACAACTAAACTACAACTGAACTACAACTAAACTAAAACTAAACTAAACTAAACTACAACTGAAGTAAAACTAAGCATTTAGAAATAACCAAAAACTAATAAAACTATCAAACCTGCTCTAAAATGAATTAAAATGAACTGCATTAGAGAAAAAAAAGTCACAACTAATAAATTAACTAGAATGAAAAACCCAACACTATTAGAACCTTACTTTGTACATATATATGGCATCTTGTGCAGGATGGGAGGCAGGGCTGGACTGAGACTCATTTTCAGCCCTGGAGTTTCATACCTCAGACCGGCCCACTTTAGATCACGACCGATTATTATTAAAATCATGGAATTATAACCTTACATGTTAGGTCTACACACTGTTCTCCAAAGCTTCTAATTCAGGTGTATTTTCTAAAATATTTCCAATTCAGCGCAAGTAAAGGTTGCTTCACAATGTGGATTTATTTCAACAGTGAGTGCACATTGACATCTCCAACATTATTATTCCTCACAACACAACAATAACAAAATCTATATTTTGTCTTGATAAGTGTTAACATTTTTCAAACCTTTAAAATGTTTGAAATGAAATGAAAGTATAAAATATTTTTTAAAAATGTAAAATAAAAAAATAAAGCTTACTGCACTTTCTAATAACTATTATTTTGTAATCCTCTGCAACAAAAGATTTCCATCACAACTTACTTGCGGTTTGTTCCCATCGTTGCTATTGAAAACTTTTGGTATAGTGATATTAGGGGTTTGATGAGGATGATAAGAAAAAAATATGTGTATCCTGTGACTGAGGGTGAGCAAAGGAACCCCAGCTCCCACAGACTCCTGTTCATGTGTGTCATTAGTGGTTCAGGTTGTGCTGCTGAGCTGCTCCCTCTTCATCAGTAGACTCTGCTCCTCCTTTCACACCTTCCTCCAGTTTCTCTAGACTCTCCTGCACCTGGATCACAATAAAAAATAATATCTACAGACATTTGGACTTACTGAACCAGTTTCAGATCTTTACACTGGCTAAATATGCAGGTTTATTAATATGACTTTATACTATTGCCCTTTCAGTTGTGGGCTTTGGTATTTACTGTGTCACTTTTAATAATAAAAAATAAAATAGGCCAGTATTATCATTTGGGTCTAGACAGTGGTTTTAGTGGAACTACTGCTTGTTCACAGTCTGTTCCAACAGCTCACCTTTTCCTTCCATCCTGACAGGAACAATCCCCTCATCACTACTGGCTCCTGGCTCTGCTTCTGACACTAAAGCACAGTTTAAAAATGCTCTGAATTCTCAGCACAAATCTTCTGTTCCAAAGCCCTTGGTGTCAGTTTCATTCATGTAGTGCTGAACCATCTCAGATACCTTTCATACTGAACAGGCCTACACCATACTCTTCATTGTAGTCTATTTCTTCTAATCCTCTTCCCTCTCTGAGCAGTCCTACCTGCCCACTCTGGACTTGTGGTGCTCATGGCTGCTGTCTGCTGCTGGATCTGCTTTCTGACTCTGAGGAGCTACAAGACAAAGTTTCCCACTTCTGTGGCCTCGCA
Organism: Sphaeramia orbicularis; assembly: GCF_902148855.1. Classification (NCBI taxonomy): domain Eukaryota; kingdom Metazoa; phylum Chordata; class Actinopteri; order Kurtiformes; family Apogonidae; genus Sphaeramia; species Sphaeramia orbicularis. Next base: position 316,653 of record NC_043969.1, read on the forward strand.
TCATACTATTATTTAAATGACATAACGTTATGTTCCACGTCACAATGCCACACAATTCACTGACTCCATAATTAACTAACTTGAGAGGTGGTTTACCCGGTTCATCGTCCTCATTAATTGTTTCCAACCGGGAGGTTGTTTTTGTGAAAAAGTTGCAGATTTTGTCACATTTGGCTGCGTTTGCTTCCAGAGCTTTCCTCTTTTTAGTTCTTGTCTTCTCTACACCACCTTTGCTCTTTCTATTATCCATGTCTCTAACAGCAAACACAGCTGAGCATCCACAGCCTACAGAGCACAGATCGTATATGCTCCACCAGCTACAGTATAGAGCTACTAACGTATGCAAGGAGATGTTACGCCAGGTCACGGTGTGTCCGCCAAAAAAACAGGAAGAAAAACAAACAGTTTACTGGTAGAGGGGGTGGGGCCCAGGAACAGCAGCTGCAGATTACGTGGTCAACTCAGTGCTATGACTGAACACCGGCCCCCCAAAAATAAATAAATAAATAAAATATTAAATACATATTTAAAGTGAACTCCGGCCCTCGCGGCCCAAATATTATACCGGCCCATCGGGGAATTGTCCCGGTCCTCCCGATTAGCCAGTCCGTGGCCTGATGGGAGGGCTTCATTTCTGTGCATTAAATTATGTATTCCACATGTGTGCGTACTGAGCACACTCTGATGTCACCTGTTTACTGTTATGATGTGTAGGAGTATATGTTGGTGGAGAACAACACTGGAGTACATACACATACTTGTATCTCAGATGACAGTAAACCATGACCCTGACTCTGAACTCCTCATTCATATGTTCAACAGATACAGCAGTAAGTGTTATGCTTTCCCTCATTCAGGGAGGAACACAGGTTAATGGGTTGTTTAGTGTGCTCATAGAAACCTTTCAGAACACATTTGTACGATTCCTGCTTTCACGGTTATCCTTGTTCCCTTGAAACCTCTTATGTATGCACCTATTCACCCATTTGCAACATATACAGGTATTTTATTTATTTTATTTATGTAGGAGGTGGGGTCTTCTTGTAAGCAAAGCTAATTTCCTAATTTGCCTTCAAGGATTTACGTATGTATATATTATTTACTTTTCTGGTATGTCAGTATACGTATGTATGTGTATGTGGTTAACTATTTACAAAAGATCCAAGGGATTGATTTTTCATAGATTCTGCTGACAGGAAGTTAAAGGATCGACTGTTGTGTGGAGAAGGGGTGGGATTAAAGAGGTCTACTTCTTCCCACTCCTTTTCGAATGTGTGAATGAAGTCATATTTGGTTTTCATGTATATGTATATGTTTTTTCATGTTTTCTTGCCATTATTTATTTATTAGACACAAATACATGTTTATTCCGTTTACTGCTTGCTGTACCGTCATCATCGAGCCTGAATGTGGAAGAAGTACCCACTCAGCACTCACAGACTCGGCCAGAAGCCACCACCACCAGCGGTAAGCTACCGGGCCAGAAGCCACCACCACCAGCGGTAAGCTACCGGGCCAGGAGCCACCACCACCAGCGGTAAGCTACCGGGCCGGGAACCACCACCACCAGCGGCCAGCTAACGGGCCAGGAGCCACCACCATCGGCGGTAAGCTACCGGGCCAGGAGACACCACCAGCGGCCAGCTGCTGAGCCAGGAGCCACCACCACCAGCGGTAAGCTACCAGGCCAGGAGCCACCACCACCAGCGGCTAGCTACCAGGCCAGGAGCCACCACCACCAGCGGTAAGCTACCAGGCCAGGAGCCACCACCACCAGCGGTAAGCTACCAGGCCAGGAGCCACCACCACCAGCGGTAAGCTACCAGGCCAGGAGCCACCACCACCAGCGGCTAGCTACCGGGCCAGGAGCCACCACTACCAGCGGTAAGCTACCAGGCTAGGCCAGGAGCCAAGCTAAGACAGGAGACATGGCAACGAAAAGCTTGCAGAAGACATGGAAGAAGTGAAGAAGTCTTTGAACTTTATGTCTGAGGAGCTAAGCAAGGTGGCAAAACAACAGACGGGACTACTGGATTTAATTGAGGAAATGCGGAAATTGAGGCGGTGATCAGGGGAAAAAGACAAGAAAATAGACGAACTGGAAAGAAGAGTTGAATGATCTGGAGCAGAGCATAAGGATGGATGAGCTAATGATAACAGGACTAAAGACTAACCATCGCACTTATGCCAGCATCACAGCCGGTGACAAGAACGGTGAGGATGCATCAAACACTGATTACACTCTCTGGAGGAACAAGTTATTAAGTTTTTAAACAGCAAAGACATTCCTTACACCGTAAAGATATAGCTGTCTGTCACACCTTACCCCAAAACAGAGCAAGAGGCCAAACATTATTATTCGTTTGGTGAGCAGAAAACAGAAGATTGAAGTGCTCAAGCATGCAAAAACACTTAAGGGCACAGGGGTGTACATAAACGAAAATTTAACAAAGAGAAATGCTGGCAATTGCAAGACAAGCAAAATCTTAAAAAAGGAAAAAAAAATCCAAGACACGGGGTAAGAAACTGTAAGGTAATGATAAGACTGAATGGTACTCCTGAACGGGCCAAAGTTAGTGTATTAGAGACATAACTGAGCTTGATCAGTATAAATGAAGATGAAGAACAAAGTACAGAGTGGACCAGTGGGAGGATATGTCATATCAGATTTTGTTGTGATGGGAGCTATGAGGTCAGATTCTGTTGAGGACTGAAATATGAGAATGTGTGAATACACTGAATTTACGTCTTTTGACTTTCAAGATCACCAACCCTATGTTTTAGAGAATGATATTGACCCAGAGACCCACTTCTACCACAGCATTAAAACAACATGTGAATATTATTCAGAAGACAAGTATGAGTCTAAAATTAAGGGTTTTTCGGTGATTCGCTTTAATAGCAGGAGTCTATATAGCAATCTTGATAAAATTAAAGATTATTTGCAAAAATTACAGCATAAATTTAGTGTAATAGCAATTTCAGAGACTTGGCTGAGTGATGAGAAAGAGTTACAAGATGAGTTAGAAGGATATGAGATGTTTTGGCAAAACAGAGCCAATAAAAGAGGAGGGGGCGTGGCCCTATTTGTATTAAATGATTTGAAATGTCAGATAAATGGTGATTTGACAATTGCTATAGACAATCTGATGGAATGTGTAACGGTTGAAATTAAGATGGAAAAACACAAAAACATATTTCTTAGTTGTATTTACAGGACACCAGGGTCATGTATTGAGAAATTCAATAAGGAGATTACTGATTTATATGAAAAAAATGTGATAAGGTGATTCTGGTTTGTGGTGACTTTAACATTGATCTACTGAATGGAATGAACATGCAAAAAACAGCAGAATTTGTAAACACTATGTTTAGTTTGAGTTTTCATCCTGTATTACAAAACCAAGTAGAATCACATTGGAAAGCGCAACATTGATTGATAATATTTTACAAACATTATTGATGGTTGAAATAACGAGTGGTCTATTTCTGACTGACATAAGTGATCATTTGCCAGTTTTTATAGAACTGGAAATGAGCAACAAATTATCTTTAACCAACGATAAGCAAAAAACCTTGTTTGGTTAGAACAAAGTCACCAGAAGCAATTATGGCCTTAAAGGATGGAACTAATAAATTATGGACTGGCATGAAGTTTATGTAGATGATGTAATGAATCATATAATGATTTTCCTAGACATATTTCTGACATTGTACAACAGGACATTGTCCTGTGAAAGAATATAGACAAGATCTTAAAAAGAATAAGAAACCATGGTTAACTAAGGGCTTGGAAAGGGCTTTTAAGAAGAAAACAGGCTCTATAGGGAATTTCTGACGCACAGAACGAAAGAAAAGAGAATAAATATAAAGATACAAAAACAGATTGACAGCAATCATAAGAACACATAAAAAGCTTATTATGATCAGTTGTTAGAATACACAAAAATGATATTAAAGGTATTGGAGAGTGTTAAATGATATGATTAAAAAAGTATAAAAGAATTTTGCTACATATGTTGTTAAAACTGGTGACACTGTGGTGGAAAATATAGAGGACATCGTGAATATATTAATGATTTTTTTTGTTAATGTCGGTCCTAATTTGGCAAAAGATATTACCAAGTGGGAAAAGGATGATAAAACCTTTAATTTTGCTACTGAAAACAATAATTCAATGTTTCTTGGTGGAGTTTGTGAAAGTGAAGTGTTGGAAGTGGTCAGGAAGTTTAAAAATAAAAAATCTACTGATAGAAATTCCATTGATATGTCACTCATAAAACAAGTGATAAACAGGATCCTTCAACCATTCACTCATGTATGCAACAAATCATTTCAAACAGGCACTTTTCCAGAAAAGATGAAAATAGCTAAAGTGATTCCGATTTATAAAAATGGTGATAAGCACATGGTGTCAAATTATAGACCGGTGTCACTGTTCCCATAATTTTCTAAAATTCTTGAGAAACTGTTTGTAAAGAGGTTAGATGACTACATAGACAAATATAGGATATTAAATGATCATCAGTATGGATTTAGGAAAAACCGATCAACATCTTTAGCAGTAATGGAATTTACAGAAAATATAGTAACAGCGGTGGATCAGAAACAACATACTGTTGGTGTTTTTATTGATTTAAGGAAAGCATTTGATACAATTGATCACTCAATATTACTCCGGAAATGTGAAATGTATGGTATAAGAGGTGTGACGCAAAACTGGTGAAAAAGTTATTTACAAAATAGGTCTCAGTACGTATCAATTGGAAATACAAATTCACAACTTAGAAACGTAACATGTGGGGTCCCACAAGGTTCAGTTCTGGGACCCAAGTTATTTATACTTTATCTAAATGATATCTTTATGGCATCTAGTAAGTTAAAATTTACAATATTTGCAGATGATACTAATTTGCTTTATTCGGGAGTAAATATGAAACAAATTTTAGAAACTGTGGAAAAGGAATTGAGCAAGTTAAAAAAATGGTTTGATGTAAATAAGTTATCGCTTAATGAAGATAAAACAAAATTTATGGTTTTTGGTGGTGCTAGGGGAAATGATGATATAAAACTGAAAATTTATGAAATTGAAATTTAAAGGGTGTATGAAACAAAATTTTTGGGAGTGATTATTGACCATAAACTCTGTTGGAAACCACAAATAGAATATATCAAACGCAAATGTCCAAAGCTGTTGCGATTCTTTATAAAATTCGAGACTTGTTAAGCAAAAGATGTTTGCATATGTTGTATTGTTCACTTGTAATGCCATATATGTCAGACTGTGTGGAAATATGGGGCAATGTGTATAAAACTAATTTAGACCCGATAATTAAACTCCAAAAAAAAAGCTATTAGAGTCATAAACAAAGCTGGTTATCTCCAATCAAGTAATCCACTTTTTGTAGAATCTGGTTTGCTAAAATTTCTTGACATTGTATATTTAAAAACAATGGAATTTATGTTTCACGTTAAAAGTAAAAACCTTCCTTTTTGAATTCAGAAAATCTTTAAGTTAAGAGAAGGACATTATAATTTAAGAGGGATGTTTGTGTTTGAAAAGTGTAAAGTAAGAACAAACGTTAAATATCACAGTGTTTCAGTTATTGGTGTCAAGCTATGGAACGAATTGAAGGATGAAGTGAAATTGTGTAGCACACTGTTGAGTTTCAAAAAGAATTTAATTGGTCAAATTATGAAGGGCTATGAAAGTAATATGATTACAAAATAACTTATTACACTGAATGTAGTATAATTTAAGTTTAAGTATTTATCTGTTGCAACTTAAGGTGTGGACATGGACTAAGGGTGTAAATAGGAGAAGCAGAAATAAGCCTCCGGCTTCAGCTTCTTCCTTTTTCAGTTACAAAATGTGTTAATTTTATGCTTGTTTGTTTCTTTTTTAATATGTAGGTGTTTTGTTTTGTTGTCTTTTTTATATGTGTGTGTTTTGTATCTTGTATTTAACTGAAATAAACATTCATTCATTCATTCATTCATTTCTAAGGCCTAAGTAGGATGACTTTTGTTTAGTTGCATATTTGAAATAAACTAAACTGTGTGATAGGCTAAGTACAAAGGCTGAACCCAAAAGCAAGACCACAAAGTACAAATAAAGTTGAGTGTTTTTATTAAACACTTTAACAGGTGAGATAATACAACACAGAGATAATATTAATTCTGCGATGCCACTGAGTCCGGGAATAAACGTCTGGGCTGCGGGTGGATACGGCTGACGACCGGCTTGGCCGAGCCGGGAAAACCCCAACGGAATCCCCACTAGGGACAAACAGAGGGTGGTCAAAAAACAAGCCAGGTCATACACGGGAAAGCAGTCAAACAAGCAACGGTACATGGAGGACAGACAGAACTCACGGTCAGTAATCCAGGCGATGGTCGAAGCACAGGTAATCGGTGGAGGCTGAGGTATTAAAGGGGAGCAGGCAGAGACAGAGTCGGGTACACGAACCAGGTCGTTGACGAGCAGGCAGGATAGGCACAGACAGAATCGGTGGTCGAGGGACAAAACGGGTCAAAAACGGGCAGACAGACTAACAGGATCCAAGAACACTGGTGAGTGAGCACAACAAGTTGTAGAACACAAACTGGCAACTAAACAGGGGAAGACTGAGGGTTTAAATACACAAGAGGGCGGGAAGACAATTGGACACAGGTGGAGACAATCAGGGAGGAGTCAGGTAATCAGGGAAAAGGTGAACACGATCAGGGAGAGGAAGTAAAGACAACCGACAAGACACATGAGGGAAACTTAACAAAATAAAACAGGAAATGACAAACAGAACAGACAAGACAGACAAAGTCCAGAAGCCGACATGACAGTACCCCCCCCTCTAGGGGACGGCACCGGACGGCCCAGGAACCTCCGGGTGGCGCTGATGGAACTCCCGAATCAGGTCCGGGTCCAGGATATAGGAGGCGGGCACCCAGGAACGCTCTTCAGGGCTGTATCCTTCCCAGTCCACCAAGTACTGGAAACCCCTCCCTCGACGGCGGGCTGCAATGAGCCGGCGCACCGTGTAAGCTGGGTCCCCATCGATGATCCGGGGCGGTGGTGGTGGCTGGGTGGGAGGGACCAGTGGACTCTCTTTTGCCGGCTTGACTTGACTGACGTGGAACGTCGGGTGAATTCTCATAGTCCTGGGTAATTTAAGGCGCACAGAAACAGGATTAATAACCTTTGATATAGGGAAAGGGCCCACGAACCTGGGTGCCAGTTTCCGGCTCTCCACCCTCAAAGGAAGATGACGGGTAGACAGCCACATACGCTGGTCCCGCTGGTAGACCGGAGCCGGGGTCCTGTGTCGATCCGCCGCTGCCTTATAGGTTCCTGACGTCTTTAACAGAGCCTGTCTGGCACGAATCCAGGTCCTCTTGCACCTCCGTATCAGAGCCAGGGCAGACGGGACGCTGACGTCCTTTTCCAGAGCCGAAAACAAAGGGGGTTGATAACCAAAAACTACATGAAACGGAGACAGACCAGTGGAAGCACAGGGTAGAGAATTGTGGGCGTATTCCACCCAAATCAGCTGGCGGCTCCAGGATGTGGGGTTGTGAGAGGCCAACACTCTAAGGCCGGCCTCCAACACCTGATTAAGCCTCTCAGTCTGACCATTAGATTGAGGATGGTAGCCCGAGGATAACTGACAGATGCCCCGATGAGGGAGCAAAAAGCACGCCAAAAACGTGCGACAAACTGAGGGCCCCTATCTGATACAATGTCCTTAGGGAACCCATGCAGACGACAGACATGAAACAGAACCGCCTTGGCAGTCTCCTTGGCAACGGGACAAAATGTGCCATCTTAGAAAAACGATCCACAATAGTAAGAACAGTGGTATTACCTTCAGACGGGGGTAGTCCAGTTACAAAATCCAAAGAAACATCCGACCAGGGTCTACTGGGAACGGAGAGTGGATGTAATTGACCAACCGGGGGCTTATTGGAGGTCTTGCATGCCGCACAGATGGGACAGGACGCGACGTATTCCGCCACCAGCTTTTCCATGGCCGGCCACCAGAAGCGCTGTTTGATAACGAACAAGGTTCGCTGGACTCCCGGGTGACAGGACAGCTTAGAAGAATGGGCCCAGTGAATGACCTGTGGACGGAGGTTAGGGGGAACAAACAGACGGTCTGGCAGGACGCCAGCCGGGATGACACAATCCTTTAAGGCATCAGACACGGTTCTTTCAATCTCCCAATGCACCGCCCCCACCACACAGGACTTAGGCAAAATAGCTTCAGGCTCAACACTAGTAGAGTCAGGAGCAAACAGTCTGGACAGGGCATCAGGCTTCACATTCTTAGAGCCCGGCCGATAGGAGAGTGAAAAATTAAATCGGGTAAAGAATAATGCCCACCTGGCCTGACGAGAGTTGAGTCGTTTAGCGGTCCGCAGGTACTCAAGGTTTTTGTGATCAGTCCATATTAGAAATGGCACCTCCGTTCCCTCCAGCCAATGTCGCCATTCCTCCAGCGCGACCTTAATGGCTAACAGCTCCCTGTTGCCGATGTCATAGTTACTTTCCGCCTTAGTTAATCTTCTGGACAGGAATGCACAAGGGTGGAGCCTATTATCCTTAGGCAACCATTGCGAGATGACCGCACCAACCCCCAGGTTAGAGGCGTCCACTTCCACGACGAACTGGAGAGTAGGGTCCGGGACTGACAGAACAGGGGCCGAAGTGAAGATGTCCTTTAGCCTTCTGAAGGCTGTTTCTGCTTCGGAACCCCATCTAAAAACAGACTTAGGAGAGGTTAGAGCATGCAGGGGAGCAGCCACGCTGCTGAACCCCCTAATAAACTTCCTGTAGAAATTGGCGAAGCCAAGAAATCTCTGGACATCTTTCCGACATTTAGGAGTAGGCCAATTCCTGACAGCACTAACCTTGTCCGGGTCCATCTGCACACTTCCCTCAGCAATAATGAACCCCAGAAAAGACACAGACGGCCGGTGGAATTCACATTTTTCTGCTTTAACAAATAACTGATTCTGAAGGAGTCTTTGGAGTACTTGGCGGACATGTTGAACATGTGACTCGACATCCGGGGAAAAAATCAGGATGTCATCTAAATAAACGAATACAAAGACATTGAGCATGTCACGCAGTACATCATTTACTAGAGCTTGGAAAACAGCGGGGGCGTTGGTGAGCCCAAATGGCATCACCAGGTATTCATAATGCCCGCTAGGGGTGTTAAAAGCCGTTTTCCATTCGTCTCCTTCTCTGATTCTGACTAGGTGATAGGCATTACGGAGGTCTACCTTGGTAAAGACTTTGGCCCCATGTAAAAGTTCAAATGCCGATGACATGAGTGGTAATGGGTATCTGTTACGGACAGTTATATCATTTAAACCTCGGTAGTCAATACAGGGGCGGAGACTCTTATCTTTCTTATCCACAAAGAAAAAACCTGCTCCTGCTGGTGATGAAGAGGGCCGAATTAAACCAGCCGCTAATGACTCGTCGATATATTTCTTCATGGCGGCTGTCTCCGGGCCCGACAGGGAATACAACCTTCCCTTAGGGGGACTGGTACCAGGGCGCAGGTCTTTGGCACAATCATACGGTCTGTGGGGAGGCAACGAAGTGGCACGGGCTTTATTGAAAACCTCCTTGAGGTCATGATAACATTCAGGTACCTTATCCAGGGCTGGAAAATCAGTCTCTGGTTCCTTCACGGCCTCCACCGAAGCCACAACCGACTGGACAGGAATGGACGGGAGATCCCGGGACCGGATTTCTTCCCCATGGTTCGCACAACCCTCACCCCAAGACAGAATCTCTCCTGTCTTCCAATCAACCCGAGGGTTATGCAGAATGAGCTACGGATGACCCAGAATGAGGGGTTGGGAGTCAGAGTGATATATATGGAAACAAAGCTTCTCTGAATGGCCATCATCGAACTGGAGAGAGACTGGTTGAGTGCGCAGCACCACACGACAGACGATGTGATCGTCTAAAGCCTGTGCCTCCAGGGGGCGCTGCACCGGTACCAGATCCAGGTTAAGCTGTTTAGCTAGTCTCTCATCCATGAGATTAGCGTCTGAGCCGGAGTCTATCAGGACGGGGTGCTGTAGAGATACAGAATCAGTGGACAAACAGACCATTGGCTGTACCCGAGATGTGTTCAGCATACACACAGTCTGGCTCAATAATGAGCCCTCACCTGCCGGGTTCTTAGGCCTCAGCGGACAGCTGACGACCCGATGTCCCTCTTGCCCACAGTACAGACACAGCCCGGACGTCAAACGACGACGATGCTCTTCTGCCGACAGACGTGTGCGGCCCAACTGCATCGGCTCTTCCCTTGAGCTTTGGCCAGAATCCGGTACAGGAGATGGAGGATCTACAGACTTTTTGTCACGACCAGCTGTAGGTGACTGATGGACCCCTGGCGGTTCTGACTGCCATATGCCCCATTGGTCCGAGACCAGAATGGCAGCTGAGATGACGTCATCTAATGAGTGCAGCTCCTGACGAAGCGCCATCTCACGTCCAATAGTGTGGTTCAGTCCTGTCTGAAAAGCAGAGATTAATCCCCTCCCCAAAGAGCGAAACTCGCTCACATACTGTCTGATGGAACGGTCTCCCTGCCTCAGCCTCGTAAGTCTCTGTCCAGCCTGTTGTCCTCGGACAGGATGATCATATATTCTTTTTAATTCGGTCAACAGGCAAGACGCCGACTGAGCTAGGGGAGAGTTCTGCTCCATAAGGGAATTGAAAAAACTTAACGGAGGTCCTTCCAACAAACTAGCTATATATGCAATCTTAGCTGACTCACAAGAAAAACGTCGGGGTTGTGAATCAAAAATGAGTCGTATCTGAGTGCAAAAGCTTCGACAGGTATCCGGGTTACCTGAGTATTTAGTGGGAGGAGGGATGTTGGGCTCCTCCAGGACTCTCACAGGTGGGTCGGTAGTTTCAGGTTCGCTCGGTGGGTTCTGAGCGGACGCCTGATTACTGGATAGTTGGGAGATCTGGGTGGACAACTGAGACATTCTATCCATAAGGGACTGCAGGATCTGCTCATGTCCTCCCAGTCGTTGCCCCTGTGAGCGGACTGCTTCCCGGACCTGGTCTAGGTCTGCTGGGTTCATTTTGTTGGCCAGTTTGTACTGTGAAAGGCTAAGTACAAAGGCTGAACCCAAAAGCAAGACCACAAAGTACAAATAAAGTTGAGTGTTTTTATTAAACACTTTAACAGGTGAGATAATACAACACAGAGATAATATTAATTCTGCGATGCCACTGAGTCTGGGAATAAACGTCTGGGCTGCGGGTGGATACGGCTGACGACCGGCTTGGCCGAGCCGGAAAAACCCCAACGGAACCCCCACTAGGGACAAACAGAGGGTGGTCAAAAAACAAGCCAGGTCATACACGGGAAAGCAGTCAAACAAGCAACGGTACATGGGGGACAGACAGAACTCACGGTCAGTAATCCAGGCGATGGTCGAAGCACAGGTAATCGGTGGAGGCTGAGGTAATAAAGGGAGAAGGCAGAGACAGAGTCGGGTACACGAACCAGGTCGTTGACGAGCAGGCAGGATAGGCACAGGCAGAATCGGTGGTCGAGGGACAAAACAGGTCAAAAACGGGCAGACAGACTAACAGGATCCAAGAACGCTGGTGAGTGAGCACAACAAGTTGTAGAACACAAACTGGCAACTAAACAGGGGAAGACTGAGGGTTTAAATACACAAGAGGGTGGGAAGACAATTGGACACAGGTGGAGACAATCAGGGAGGAGTCAGGTAATCAGGGAAAAGGTGAACACGATCAGGGAGAGGAAGTAAAGACAACCGACAAGACACATGAGGGAAACTTAACAAAATAAAACAGGAAATGACAAACAGAACAGACAAGACAGACAAAGTCCAGAAGCCGACATGACAAACTGAACTGAATTTCTTGTTTCTTGTTTTTTTTTTTTCCTGGATGACTGGCAAACAGCACAAAACAGACTTCGACATAAGCATCACATTTGCATTGGGAAATCTTCTGTTGTGCACTTTTAAGTTGTAGATTTGGGGGTTTCTACAAAACCGGTCCTAAAAACAGGACATGCGGCTAAAACTTCAAACCAGATGTAGATGAACGTTATGAAGTAGGTTTGGAAACACTTTGGGTCTATTTTAAAAATAAATACTTACTGAGATGAAAGAGAAACTATTTTTCAGATAAAATACATTTTTACATTATTTTACATTATATTTAATACAAAAAATCTGCATGTAACACGGTCAAAAGGACACAAAAATTACGGACTACTATTTTTTTTGAATATCTCTTTATTCTCTCACAGGTACTGTATATTTTGGGAATTGAACTAATTATGCAAGACAGTGTTTCATAAAAATGACCGCTGTTGCATAATCCTTTGCTATTTATATGTGTTTAAACGTTCAGGTTCTGTATGTAACACCAGTGGACACGATGGGTTCCACACCAAACCTGGAATGAGACTGAGACTGAAAAAAAACCCACATGTGTGGATTAGAAAAACCACTAGGATCCACACATTGAACACAGTGTCTGTATTTATAGTCTATACAAGACCATTTACACACGTTTTCACATCAAATGCACTGACACCTCGGTAGTTTTTCATGTCCATATTTGGGTCCTATTTTTAGACACAATATTTTATTAAAACATCATTAATTTCAGGATGGCTCAGAGTAAGAGTATAATTTTTTTCTTTTGCATTTATGTGAGGTCATCATTAGGTTCATCCTGGGGGGAAATCTGTCTACATTTGTCTTTTATTATTGGGTGTAAAAAGCTGGAAAAGTACCAGGTACTAAAATGAACCCAGTTTCATAGAAGCATCCATGTATAAGATTGAGAGTCATTAGGAAAAACTGGTTTTGTGGCGTGTCTATGTCAGGGCTGTCAAACTCATTTTAGTTCAGTTCCACATTCAGCTAAATTTGATTTGAAGTGGGCCAAACCAGTAAAATAATAACATAATAATATATAAATAATGTCAACTCCAAATTTTTCTCTATGTTTTAGAGCGAAAAAAGTAAATTTACATTATGAAAAGGTTTACATCTACAAACTATCCTTTCAAATGATGTGAATAACATGAACAAACTGAAAAAATAAGTGTAATTTTAACAATATTCTGCCTCAGTTTGCCATTCACATATGTACATTATAACTTACAGATCACAGTGGATCTACAAACACACAAAACATTTAATATCAGGCAGAATATTGTTAAAATTGTACTGACTTCTCTTAAAACATTTTAGGTTTGTTCAGGTTATTCACATTTTTTGTGAAATTATACTTTGCTTTAGTGTAAATACATGAAAATATTTACATTTACTGAGAGAAAAATTTGGAGTTGTCATTATTTATATGTTATTATGATAGTATTTTACCGATTTGACCCACTTGAGATTGAATTGGTCTGAATGTGGAACCTGAACTAAAAGGATTGTTAATATCTTAGTGCAATTTTTGCATTTCACAAATTCATCCAAGGGGCCGGACTGGACCCTTTGGCAGGCCGGATTTGGCCCCCGGGCCGCATGTTTGACACCTGTAGTCTATGCTGTCCTAAGACATTTCTGTATGTTTTCAGAAGTTTCAGAGAATAAGATTATCTTTGCATTTATTTATTTATTTATTTATTTATTCATTCATTCATTCATTCATTTATTCATTCATTCATTTCTTTTGAACATGCAAATAAACAAAATAAAACACAACAAAGCAAATTAAAACAAAAACAAAATATCATTTAAATGAACAGAATCTTTTTTCAAGCACATACAAGTCTGAATTTTGCATGGTCGAAAAGGAGTGGAAGAAGTCTAAATTTATTAATCCAACCCCTCAGTGCTTTTACACCTTTATCACTAACTTAATACAACAATCAAACAATACTATTCTCCTAATTTTAGCATTTAACCACAACTAATCCATAATGCAGTAACTGAATTATACACAACAAAGTGTTCATGGCAGTGCAGTCATACAAACAGACTCAACTATTCAACCGTTTTCTTCAATAATTCCAGCAGATTTATCAGTACAATGCATGATAATACTTACATTATTTCCTGAGTGCATACTTGCTGTTAGAGGGTAAACTCCTGTCTGTGTCACCCACCCCAGGAGCTGCCCCCCCAGCGGTCCCCACAGGACACACATATCTCATGATCTCATGGGCAGGTCGGCCTTCAGTTTACTCAGCACACCCGTGTTCCCATGATGTTAAACCTTTTGGATTTTAATGACCCGCTAACCTCTCATCTAGTGAGACACCCTCATGAAAACCTGCCTTTGAACATTTTTATTCCCACTACAGAGTCTAAAATTCATCTTTTTGGACCCACTCTTATACCTCTTCAGGATTAGAGTTTGGATCAAGAAGGATGTGATCAGGACAAGTTTGGGTTTTAGTAAGGCAGCAGACTGAGGCTGGAGGAAGTTCAGGTTCAGAGGTTAGGGTTAGGGTCACTGTTAGAAAATGGACTGCATTAACCCTGTCATGCATGAATTATAAGAACCTTTGTCGAGATTTGTTCTTGGGTGTTTTTGTTCCTCCTTAGGCATGAAAAAAACAAATCAACTGAGGGGTTTTTTTCATGGATTTACAAAAATGTCCACTCAGCTACACCACGCATTTTATTCTTGAAGCAAAGAAACATGTATTTAAAACCCAATATCAGAAAGTGATATGAAAACAATGAAATAAAAACATTTTTAATGCAGCTAATCAGATGTTTTCTCACATTTTGAATGAATGAATGAATGGTTTATTTTTGGTTTGCACAGTAATCACCACACACAGTACAACAAGCACAACAAACACAAAAAACAAAAAATCAGACCAATGGCCCTGTATCTTACTGGCCAAATTCAAAGCTGTGGGAAATGTATCCAGATCCATTTATTCTGCCCCAGTTCTGTGTATTTATTCTATTACAGAAATAGTCCATGTTTTGCTCATATTCAATCAGATCTGTACAAAATTCAAATTCACACTTGATATCATTGATACTGATTTATTGGATCAATCCACTTCCTATCTGTTAGAATGGGGACATTTTTCAAAGTGGCACCAAATCCAGAATCAGATCCAGATGGAAATAATTTCAATCCCTTGTGTTGACATCATCATACAGAAGCTGTAGACCAAGTCTGAAGTCAATCAGAACTGGAGTTTAGGAGAAGAAGACGACTGAAATGTTTTCCCCATAAGAGCCCATGTGAAATTTTGTGTCTGTTCCAGATCCAGAAGAAGATCCTGATCAGCATGTGGACATTATGTTTGGGTCATCTCCCCATCAGGGCTGGACTGGAGACATTTACACTGGAGATCATTTAGATTTACTGAGTTATTGAATCCATCCACTTCCTATGTCTGATAATGGGAACAGTTTTCAAAGTTGCACCAAATCCAGAATCAGATCCAGATCCAAATAATTTCACTAACTTTTGCTGACATCATCATAAAGAAGCTGTATACCAAGTCTGAAGTCAATCAGAATTGTAATTTTGGAGAAGAAGACGATT
This sequence comes from Sphaeramia orbicularis, assembly GCF_902148855.1. Classification (NCBI taxonomy): domain Eukaryota; kingdom Metazoa; phylum Chordata; class Actinopteri; order Kurtiformes; family Apogonidae; genus Sphaeramia; species Sphaeramia orbicularis. Next base: position 332,212 of record NC_043969.1, read on the forward strand.
GAAAGTTTTGTAACAGACGACAGACGACGACGCTGACAGACGCTGCATGACGACAGCAGCTTACAGCCTGTCGGCCGCTAGGCTAACAAAGGAATAGGCTCGATGCCAAAGGTTATTTTTTGCCTATCCTTAACATATTAAATGATAATAATAATAATAATAATGATAATAATAATAATAATAATAATAATAATAATAATAATAATAATATATCACATTTATATAGTGCTTTTTTGGACACTCAAAGACACTTCACAAACAAACAAAAAGAACAGAGAAAAGAAAGAGGCTGAAGAAAATGCGAGTGAACACACATATTCCATATTTAACATATTCTAATACTAGTTATGACTCACTTCATAGAGATAATATGCAAAAAAAACAAAACTTTTTGTTTTTTAACAATTAACTGATTTTCACTCAAACATGTCAGTGCAGTTCAGGTTTATCTAGAACAGCAGGTACACTAACGGTCTGAATGTCAGTGTATTATTATGGGATGGTGCAGAAGTGTCCACTGTGTTGGCTGATATGGAACTAAAACAACAAACCCATGAATATACAAGAGAACAGCTGGAGAAGAACTGTCCACTCGAGTGACCAGTGGAGTGACCAGTGGAGTGACCAGTGTGCATGAAAGGGTTAACTCAGTTTTGGAGTCTTCATAAGTACAGTTGAACTAGTGTGTGTGTGTGTGTGTGTCCGTTCAGCTGTACCTGACAGACAAAGCAGGTCCACCATCTGCACCTGCTCTTCCACCGTCCTGAGAATTAAAACACAGCTCCTCTTCCATTCGCTCCCAGCCATGTTATTTAAAGTAATTAACCTTAATTTGCCCAAAAAGAGACAAATCTGTATTAGCCGGGTGCCTCTTAAGCAGAGGCCCAGTTGCAGATCACCGTCCGTCTCCCTTCGCTCCTAATGGGGTCTCTGCTTAATCAAAATTCATCCATCAGATCTTGATATTGAATCATCTTTTAATTGGGAACTACATTCTGGTTAATAGTTTTATAATTCACAGGCTCTAATAGTCTCACCACTGGGATCCGCTCCAGTTTTTCTTGCTCCAGTGAAGCCGCCACAGCAGTGCGGACTTCTGCACTCACACATGTGCACACTCCAAACATCCACCTTCATATATGTGTGTGTGTGTGTGTGTGTGTGTGTGTCCTACTGTCCCCGGTCCAGGACTCTGCTGGGTGGCTTGCTTGTAATTCCACTAAGGCAGTTTTATATAGGATCCATAAAAATGAGGTCAAATTATCACATGAGCCCGGTCCAGAGCCCCTGAGACTGAGTGTGGAGCTCACCTCTGTATTTAGCCACCCCCGACTCCATTCTGATGATGTGCAAAGAAAAGAGGGACTGATACTGTGGCTGCATGATGGGAAATGTGTCCAGCTGGGATCGCTCTCAGCTCCTCGGAGGTGGTGGACTCCTTGTGCTTCCATCCGTCCCCTGTGTGCACGCTGGGAATGGCAAATGTGTTGATGAACATGGAACCACATCATGACAACCACAGAAAGGACTGTACTGATTGGATTTTTAACCACCATGTGTGAACAGCAGCAAGGACTGCAGACACACCTATATGTGATGAATCTGCTATTTGTTAGGAAAAAAATACATGTGGAGTATGGTTTAACCCTTTCATGCACAGTGGTCACTACAGTGGACAGCTGCTCACAGCTGTTCTCTTCAGCTCACATGTGCTCACAGCTCTTCTGTGTCTGTGTTCATATTAAATCAGTCTCAGTGAATCCAAAGGAACTCTGTGTTGGTAAATGACAGTTGTTCAAATGGACAGGATTTCAGCTCTGTTCAACATGTTGATGCTCATATGAACTATGTTTTCAGCTCCAAAATGAACCATTTCAGCACAATTAATGCTATATTTTCATGTCACAAATGGACAAGTTCTATTTGAACTGAACTGACCTGAAAAACAAATCTTGTTCTTTTAGATTTAGACAAAACAAGGTTATTATCATTAACGAAAACTAACGAAATGACCAAAACTAGAATTGAAAAAACATTTTCGTTAACTGAAATACATAAAAACTATAATTAAAAGAAAAAAATGCTAACTAACTGAAACTGTATTGTGTTTGTAAAACTAACTAAAATGGATGAAAATTCTGGATCAAATTCCCTTGGTTTTGGTCTTTGTCAATGTCAGATTGATGTTCAATGGATTTCTTTGTCTCTCTCAGTTTTCTGTGCTGTCTCCATACGACACTTTTTGCTCCGTCACTTGTGTTCACTTGTGGTTTCCAGTCGTCTTCTGGTCCCCACTCTACCTGGAAACATGGAGACTAAAGCAGCAGAGTCCTGTCTGGGATTGATTTGAATAGGAGCACAGAGAAGAAGAGAAAAGAGACCACTGAACTACAACTGAACTACAACTGAACTACAACTGAACTACAACTGAACTACAACTAAACTGCAACTGAACTGCAACTGAACTACAACTGAACTACAACTGAACTACAACTGAACTAAAACTGAACTACAACTAAACTACAACTGAACTACAACTGAACTACAACTAAACTACAACTGAACTACAACTGAACTACAACTGAACTACAACTAAACTACAACTGAACTACAACTGAACTACAACTGAACTACAACTAAACTACAACTGAACTACAACTGAACTACAACTAAACTAAAACTAAACTACAACTGAACTACAACTGAACTACAACTAAACTACAACTGAACTACAACTGAACTACAACTAAACTAAAACTAAACTACAACTAAACTACAACTGAACTACAACTAAACTACAACTAAACTACAACTGAACTACAACTGAACTACAACTAAACTACAACTGAACTACAACTGAACTACAACTAAACTACAACTGAACCACAACTGAACTACAACTGAACTACAACTGAACTACAACTGAACTACAACTAAACTACAACTGAACTACAACTGAACTACAACTAAACTACAACTGAACCACAACTAAACTAAAACTAAACTACAACTGAACTACAACTGAACTACAACTAAACTACAACTGAACTACAACTGAACTACAACTAAACTAAAACTAAACTACAACTAAACTACAACTGAACTACAACTAAACTACAACTAAACTACAACTAAACTACAACTGAACTACAACTGAACTACAACTAAACTACAACTGAACTACAACTGAACTAAAACTAAACTAAAACTGAACTACAACTAAACTACAACTAAACTACAACTGAACTACAACTGAACCACAACTGAACTACAACTGAACTACAACTAAACTAAAACTGAACTACAACTAAACTACAACTAAACTACAACTGAACTACAACTGAACTACAACTAAACTAAAACTGAACTACAACTAAACTACAACTAAACTACAACTAAATTAAAACTAAACTACAACTAAACTACAACTGAACTACAACTGAACTACAACTAAACTACAACTGAACTACAACTGAACTACAACTGAACTACAACTGAACTACAACTAAACTACAACTGAACTACAACTGAACTACAACTGAACTACAACTGAACTACAACTAAACTAAAACTGAACTACAACTAAACTACAACTAAACTACAACTAAACTACAACTAAATTAAAACTAAACTACAACTAAACTGCAACTAAGCATTTAGAAAAAAATGAAAACTAATAAATCTGTCAAACCTGCTCTAAAAACAAATAAAAACGAACTGAATTAGAGAAAAAAAGTCAAAACTAAATAAAACTAAACTATAATGAAAAATCCAAAACTATTAGAACCTTGGTCCAAATCCACCAGGTCCAACTGGGACCAGTTTAGGGTTCAGTGTCTTCCATGGACACTTGGACATATGGACAGTCAGAGGCAGGATTGGAACCACCAACCCTTTGGTTATTGGACGAGCCGCTCTACCAACTCTACCAACCCATTCATTTACACATTTAAAATGTTCCATTGGTAAATGTTTACTTTTTAAAACTTTTTTATTTAAAAAAAAAAAAAAAAGCAAATATGCCGTTATTTCAACATTATGGTCTTTGCAAACGGCACCACATTGTTTTTCAATGTACAGTTTTATTTTCTAAAAACAATACAAATCCATCATTTCCACATACTAATCTGCTTTTGTTCACATACTTCCTGTAAAAACTACAGCTGTATTTGATTTAATCGTTAACACAAAAATCTTTTCAAATAAACAACTTTGCATCGTATTGTCACTTACAGTTTTTTTATGTTGCAATTTTACAACTTTTCGGTGTTAATTCTACGGTCATTTTTTACAGTGTGTATATTGTGAGGTTTTGGTGGCATTTGCGTTTGCCGCAGACATGAACCACAGCTCAGTCGGACACACTTCTGTCACCACAAGAGCATGAAGCAGACACAGCCACGCACACCAACACTGCCAGCATTACCCAGCGTCTGGAGATAAAAGATTATTCAAGTGATCATGTAAACAGGATAATCGGATCGGCTTTATCCCAGTTATCTGATTATGACAAATCAGGTTAACACACCTAGATTTCTCCCCAGTACTCTGATGTCTTCACACATGTACACAGGTTAAACTATATATAAAACTTATAGAAACAGAAGGTACACAGCGACGTGAGCCTGAGGAAAAAGAGAAACTAACTATGAAATGAAATGAAATGAAAGGAAGGATAGCAGCAACATATGTGACCTATTTTGTAGTCTTATTAGCTCCTCCCACATTAGGACAGTAAACACTGACACCGTATGTGTTGCCATGGTAACAAGATGACAACAAGTGTAGGTATTATGTCATAATTAACATACGTACTCTGAAAGGAACCAAATAATGGACTGAAACATGTAAACCAGGGTCGTTCGATTATTGCATTTCTGAAGTGCATGTCGCATCTGATTACAGTTAAGGATTACTCCCAGTTATCGGATTACTCCTAGTTATCGGATTACTCCCAGTTATCAGATTTTTTTGGTCATGTAAACAGGCTCAATTTGGGTAAAAAAAAAAAAAAAAGAGTACGTTGCCTCCAAAAGCAACCAAAACTTTCCAAAGCTCCCCAATGCACTGAACTGTTGTGCTGTCATAATCATTGTCTGTAAATTTCAGAGTCCATGTTCAGACTAGAAAAGCACTCGGAGAGCCCAGACCTCCACCAAGGCACATCAGTGCCCCCCCCCCGATGTTTTTTGTCTGTTTGTCTGTCTGTCTGTGTGCAAGATAACTCAGAAAGTTCAGGACGGATTTAGATGAAAATTTCAGGAAATGCTGATACTGGCACAAAGAAGAAATGATTAAATTTTGGTGGTGATCGGGGTGGGGGGGGTGATCTGCCTTGGCGAAGGTCTCCGAGTGCTTCTAGTTCAACATAAATGAATGCTAACAGGTACATTCCAGATTCTTTTTAATGTCAGTGTATACACAGAGCATTCTGATATGCTTTATAGAAACAGTATTTATTCATTCATTCATTTCCTGAACCTGTTTTATCCTCACTAGGGTCACGGGGGTCGCTGGAGCCTATCCCGGCTACTTATGGTCAAAGGTGGGGTCCACCCTGGACATGTGACCAGTTAGACACAGTACTTCTGGAGTGAAAAAAAGACATACACAATATGAAATACAAAATATTCAAACTGTAAAAAACAAAAATGTAAAAACGGTAAAAAGAAAAATAGAAAGACCCCCCCCAAGACTAAACAAATGGCATTGTAACTGGATATTTTATTCACATTTTAAAAGTCAAATTTACTTTAGCATTCTGGATTTTTACAGAATGTAGTATTTATGAGAATCCTCCCGAACTGAACAATAAAAAGCCATTCCTTCCAAAAACTATCTCCATTTTTCATACAGGCCAATTCAATGATATCATGAGTGTGTACCTGTGGCTAGTGCAAATAAATATGTTCCTATAACATTACAAATTAACATATGTAGGCCTACACTGGAAATATACTGTGGAAAAACCCTTTCAAAAGCATGCTTGCTTGGCCTATTCCTCATCCATTCTTTGTGTTTTTTATGTCTTTGTGTGTCCACTGAATCAGGCTTTATTGGGACACTGAACAGCTGTGACATGTCCTTGCTCAGCCGGGCTGCCATATCATACTATTTCCCTATTCACACAATAATAAACTTCTCTGCTTGTTAAGTGCTGTTGAATTCAAAAGGATTATTGTAAAGAGCGCCTCAAATTCATATACGCTGCTGAATACAAATGTAGATTTGAAAATAAGTAACACTTGAGAGCAAACTATGCATGTTGTGTTGCTCTCTCAGCTTGTGTGACCTGCAAAGTGGAATGGAGCAGAAGCTCGTATTGTGAATTTGTTAGGAATTCAGGACAGGCTGTGTTGGTAATGAATGGGTGAAGGGCAGCGGACTGCAAACACACTGGCACAGTCAAGACATGGAAATAGAAAGAGGCTTTGTGTTTACACAGGGACATTCAGAGCTTCTTTAGGCGGTGTGGGGTCAAAGTTCAACAGAGCAAGGTGAGAGGGAGGAAGGGGGAGGATGAAACGGAGAGAGCAGCCTGTGTTGTCCTTTCTTCTCTTCTCCATCCGTCCTCCATCCACTGGGCTGATTTACTATTGATTACCAGGCTGGTTTACTTCCTCAGCTCCATCTCCACTCAGACCCACCAAGGCTGTCGCTCAAGGTCGGACCTCAACCAGGAAACAATGGTTCGCACCTTAACATCGTAACTTCTCTTTAGCTTTTACATCCCAGACTGACAACAGAAAGCAAGCAAGTCAATGAAGTGGTTCATCCTGTCAGAGCGGCATAATGGGATTTAATAGGACGTGATATGAAGTAGGAGTCTGTCCTTTTTGAATGAGCGTCGTCATTCACACCCCTCTGCTTTGTCACATCAGTAGTTCTGTTTACTCGTGCTAAGTGGAACAAAAGGAACAACTGGGGTTTGAAAGTGAAGCCAGTGTGGAAGGAACTTAAAACAGGTGGTAGATGCAGCTCCAGACCAAGGTTATTATTGTTACGAAAACTAACGAAATGACCCAAACTAGAATTCTAAAAACGTTTTTGTTAACTGAAATAAAAAGTGTAATTAAAAGAAAAAAAAACATAACTAACTGAAACTGTATTGTGTGTTTACAAAACTAACTAAAACAGATGAAAATTATGGATCAAATTCTCTTCGTTTTCATCTTTGTCAATGTCGGATTGATACGAAAGGGATTTACTTCACTCTAGCAATTTTAGCTAGCGGCACCATATGACACTTTTTGCTCCGTCACTTGTGTTCACTTGTGGTTTCCAGTCGTCTTCTGGTCCCCACTCTACCTGGAAACATGGAGACTAAAGCAGCAGAGTCCTGTCTGGGATTGATTTGAATAGGAGCACAGAGAAGAAGAGAAAAGAGACCACTGAACTACAACTGAACTACAACTGAACTACAACTGAACTACAACTGAACTACAACTAAACTACAACTGAACTACAACTAAACTACAACTGAACTACAACTGAACTACAACTGAACTACAACTGAACTACAACTGAACTAAACTACAACTGAACTACAACTGAACTACAACTGAACTACAACTAAACTACAACTGAACTACAACTAAACTACAACTGAACTACAACTGAACTACAACTGAACTACAACTGAACTAAACTACAACTGAACTACAACTGAACTACAACTGAACTACAACTAAACTACAACTGAACTACAACTGAACTACAACTGAACTACAACTAAACTACAACTGAACTACAACTGAACTACAACTGAACTACAACTAAACTACAACTGAACTACAACTGAACTACAACTGAACTACAACTGAACTACAACTGAACTACAACTAAACTACAACTGAACTACAACTAAACTACAACTGAACTACAACTAAACTACAACTAAACTACAACTGAACTACAACTGAACTAGAAACTGAACTACAACTGAACTACAACTGAACTACAACTGAACTAGAAACTGAACTACAACTAAACTACAACTGAACTACAACTGAACTACAACTAAACTACAACTGAACTACAACTGAACTACAACTAAACTACAACTAAACTACAACTAAAACTAAACTACAACTGAACTACAGCTGAACTACAACTGAACTACAACTGAACTACAACTAAACTACAACTAAACTACAACTAAAACTAAACTAAAACTAAACTAAAACTAAACTAAAACTAAACTAAAACTAAACTAAAGCTAAACTACAACTAAACTAAAACTAAACTAAAACTAAACTAAACTAAACTAAAACTAAACTAAAGCTAAACTACAACTAAACTAAAACTAAGCATTTAGAAAAAAAACAAAAACTAATAAAAACTATCAAACCTGCTCTAAAAATGACTTAAAACGAACTGAATTAGAGAAAAAAAGTCAAAACTAAATCAACCTAAACTATGATGAAAAATCCAAAACCATTCGAAGCTGGCTCCAGACCCTCTAACTCTGTCTCTGTCTTTCTTATTGACACACTACTGCAGTGTTGCAGAGCTTGTGCTGTTCTTTTTTGCCCTATGTTTTATTTAGTGGTATTTTCCATTGCACTGACATGAACACAGTGGGTTACTGGGTTGAAGGCTCCACAGTTGACCCCCCCACCCCCCCCACTCCCCTGTAAATCTGCTCCTGATCTAAAACCTAAAATTTAAAGCCAAATTTCAACCCACCCACCAAATATCTGAGTAGTTGAATATGGAGGTGTGTTCACCTGAAACCTGTCCTTACAGTTCCTGGTTTTGTCTCTGTGGCAGTTCAGTCCGCTCTGCCCACTGTCCTTACACCAGTCCGTTCATGCGGTTGTCCTAGTTTGGTCCAAAAAAATCTTATCAGTGCGTCCATGAGTGTAAGTGAACATTTGTGGTAAAATTGAAGAAATTCCCTCCAGACGTCCCTCAGATATTGCTTTGTTAAGAATGAACAGCCATGAGGCCATTGATTCATTTTCTGAACTACTCGATCCTCCAGTCCGGGTCTCTGGGGGGTCGGAGCCGGTCCCAGCTGCCACTGGGCGAGGGCGGGGTTCACCCTGGACGTGTGTGCGGTTTATCGCAGGGCTGACGTACAGACGGACGACCAGGCAGTCTGATACTCACACCAGTTTAGATGAACCGACATTTGACTGGCATGTCTTTGGACGGTGGGAAAAACCTGGAGGGAAACTACGCAGACATGAGGAGAACGTGCAAACGCCACACAGGAAGCTACCAAACACCAGGAATGATTTTGTTGAATTAAGACGAGAGTAGTTATGATTTCAGAGATCCTTACATTTGTGAATGGACTAAAGTGAGGACAAATGTCCAGTCTAGATCAGGGGTGTCAAACATGCGGCCCGGGGGCCAAAACCGGCCCACCAAAGGGTCCAGTCCGGCCCACAGGATGGATTAGTGAAACACAAAAATGACACTGAAGATATGAACAATCAAGGATGTCAAAATAATTTTAGGTCAGTTCCAATTGAAGTGGGTCAGACCAGTAAAATACTATCATAATAAACTATAAATGATGAAAACCACCATTTTTTTTTCTGTTTTAGTGTAAGAAAAAGTAAAATTACACAAAAATGTTAACATTTAAAGACTAGCCTTTTACAAAAACTGTGAAAAACCTGAACAAATATGAACAACCTGAAATGTCCTAAGAGATTTAAGAGTAATTGTACCAATATTCTGTCTGTTATTAAATGTTTGGTGTATTTGTGGATCCACTGTGATCTGTAAGTTATAATGAACATGTGAAAAGGAGAAGCTAAGGCCAAATAATGGCATAAATTGTTAAAATTGCACTTTTTTTTCTTCATAAATTTCATTTTGCTCATGGTTGTTCATGTTTTTCCACATTTTTTTAAAGGATGTAAAAATTTTGATAATATAATTTTACTTGTTTCACTCTAAAACATAGAAATTAGACATACAAATTTTGGAATTGATATTATTTTTGTTTTATTGTGTTATTATTTTAATCATCCAGCCCACTGCAGGTTATGTATTATTATATATTATTATTATGTATTATTATTATATTGGGTTGTATGTGGCCCCTGAACTAACATGAGTTTGACAGCCCTGGTCTAGATGGACTGGGGTTGTGGAATGGACCTGATGAGGAACTGAAGTTATTCACTCCTTTGACAAAGTTTAACCCATAAGGACCCAGTGGGACTTTTGTGTCAGTTCCTAAATTAACCTTTCCTAAGTGAGTCATCACCATTTACTGTAACATTATCCTCTGAATGTTGCTTTTTTCTAGTGAAAATCATCTATTTTCATGTGTTTACTCAACTGCTCATGTATATGTTCATAAAAGCTCAGAGTAAAGTCAAAGGTTATTATATCGAAACAGAGAAAACTGAAGAAAAAGTGACTTTTTTGGTAAAATCTCTCATGAACTGAACATAAACCCAGTGTGTCCATCCACTGTCACCGATCCAACTGCATGGGTTTTACTGGTGAATCACTGTTGTAGAAGATGATGGTGTTTCCATGGTAACTACGGAGCCTCTGAACGTCCAAATGGGTCATATCTGATGAACATGAAAAGATGAAAAACTGTATTTTACACCAATTATTAACATGTATTGATAGAATTAATGGATCAACAGTTTAGATCAGTGGATGCTTTTGGTCAGTGGTGGATGTTTGGGTCTGTATGGGTTAAAAAAAATGCCTTAAGTTTAAAAGCATTTAGGATTATTGAATTGAGATGGTCGATATGTTTTTGTTGTTTTTGTTTTGTTTTTTTTTATGGTGTGAATGTTCGATGCTGTGCATATTTAATTTAATGTGAGCAGTGAAAAGGAAAGGCAAAAAAATTAGCTTTTGTTTCGAGCCTATTCCTAATTTAGTTTTATGTTTATTATAATTATTGTACAAAGTACAATGGTTAACGTACAAACCAAAAATACATTTATTCACTCAAAGCTGACTAGAGTTTGGTAGAATTTCTTTTTCTTTTCCTTTTTTTTTTTGGCAAATGTCCAATGCTATTATTACCATTATTCATTCATTCATCTTCTGAACCACTTTATCCTCCAGAGGGTCATGGGAGTACTGGATCCTATCCCAGCTACGTACGGAGCAAAGGCGGAACATTTTTCCACCGGGACAATTAAAATGGGCTAAAAAAAATGTATAAAAGTTATATAATGATCAGCTGATGCCTACAGTCTCCTTCCTTCAGGTGTAGACGTATTGAAAGTGTCCATCATTTCTCTGACTCATCCTCAGTCCCTCTTGGACTCTTAAATCTCCCTCTGGAGGCAGATCCAGCTCATCTAACTGTATATTCACCTGCTTTAAACGGACAGTTTCAGTCATTCACTGTTCAAACCTAGACTACAGACCACTGGAACCTTTTTGGGCTCCTGACCCCATTTTATCATCAAAAATCTGTGGCGACCCCAGACATTCAAAATAGAGACTTTTTTTTTTTTTTTTTTTTGCTCAAATTAATTCATTTTTGATCATGTAATAGTTTGCTACAATATGTTGCAAATAAAGGTTAATGTTAGAGGACATTTAGTCTGTATAATGTCTATTATTGTGGACATTTAGTCTGTATAATGTCTATTATTGTGGACATTTAGTCTGTATAATGTCTATTATTGTGGACATTTAGTCTATATAATGTCTATTATTGTGGACATTTAGTCTATATAATGTCTATTATTGTGGACATTTAGTCTGTATAATGTCTATTATTGTGGACATTTAGTCTATATAATGTCTATTATTGTGGACATTTAGTCTATATAATGTCTATTATTGTGGACATTTAGTCTGTATAATGTCTATTATTGTGGACATTTAGTCTATATAATGTCTATTATTGTGGACATTTAGTCTGTATAATGTCTATTATTGTGGACATTTAGTCTGTATAATGTCTATTATTGTGGACATTTAGTCTATATAATGTCTATTATTGTGGACATTTAGTCTATATAATGTCTGTTATTGTGGACATTTAGTCTATATAATGTCTATTATTGTGGACATTTAGTCTATATAATGTCTATTATTGTGGACATTTAGTCTGTATAATGTCTATTATTGTGGACATTTAGTCTGTATAATGTCTATTATTGTGGACATTTAGTCTGTATAATGTCTGTTATTGTGGACATTTAGTCTGTATAATGTCTATTATTGTGGACATTTAGTCTGTATAATGTCTATTATTGTGGACATTTAGTCTGTATAATGTCTATTATTGTGGACATTTAGTCTGTATAATGTCTATTATTGTGGACATTTAGTCTATATAATGTCTATTATTGTGGACATTTAGTCTATATAATGTCTATTATTGTGGACATTTAGTCTATATAATGTCTATTATTGTGGACATTTAGTCTATATAATGTCTATTATTGTGGACATTTAGTCTATATAATGTCTATTATTGTGGACATTTAGTCTGTATAATGTCTATTATTGTGGACATTTAGTCTGTATAATGTCTGTTATTGTGGACATTTAGTCTGTATAATGTCTGTTATTGTGGACATTTAGTCTGTATAATGTCTATTATTGTGGACATTTAGTCTATATAATGTCTATTATTGTGGACATTTAGTCTGTATAATGTCTGTTATTGTGGACATTTAGTCTGTATAATGTCTATTATTGTGGACATTTAGTCTGTATAATGTCTATTATTGTGGACAGAGGCAGTAAATCCAGGTGTAGATTACTGCACAAAGGCTCAGGATCTGTCCAGTCAGTCCAGCTGGGATTTACAAGGAGGACAATTAATACTGAACAAACAAGAACTGAAACTATGAATTATGAAAGAGCTGCAGCATCTGAAACTGACCACAGTGAACATGTGACACAAACAGAACCACAGTGCTGCAGTTTCACAACCACAGTTTGTCTGCTATGGATTGGGATTGGCTCTGTACACTCAACATAGATTTTTTATTTGTAAGTTTTTATTTTTTATCAATTACTAGAAATTTCAGATGAACCCATTTGAATTCCAGGCGACTCCACGTTGGGTCCCGACCCCAAGGTTGAAAAACACTGCAATAGACTCATGTGTTTCCTTCTAAAACCCACAGTCATACTGTATGCACACACACACACACACACACACACACACACACACACACACACACACACACACACCAGCCTGTAGGTTTGTGTGCTGTGGACTCATCTCTTACACTGAGGCAGAGGGAGGCAGTGGAGGGTGGAAATGAGATTTTCAGCCCTCCTCCCACCTTTGTTCCCCCTCAGCCTTTGTACCCAGCGTCCCCTTGTTCATTCCGTCTTACCTCCCAAATCAAAAACCCCGCAGCGTAAATGAGATTCCCAGCATCATTTGCTTACATGTTTATGTGATAACTCTGTTGTTGTTGTGTTTGATGTCACTTTTTGGGGACAGCGCAGACCCACCGGTGCCCCCTAAAGGTTACAACAGGCTGCTGCGGGGAGGTGGGGGGGGGTGGGGGGGGTATAAAAACCATCTAGCAGTGTTTGCAGGGATGTACATGCAGGTAACACAGGACACAATGGTCTCCTTCCTCCCCTGCTCTCACCCCCCCTCCTCACCTAGCCCATGTTCTATTCACGCATTAGAATAGTTCACAGGGTGCTCCCTGCTTCACAGGTAATAATAAGGCCCGTTCCAAAGGCTGCCTTCCACATGGAGGTTCCTCTTGAATAGCCAGCACAAAGTGAGAACATGTAGCCAGTATGAATGGCCTCCTGGGTGTACCGTGTCATTCATGGAAATGCAATCTCCCCGCTCGTTCTTTAAGTGGACCAAAGGTGATATCGAAAAAGGACTGTCAATGTATCAGTTTTTTTTTCTTCCCGTCCCTTTGCATTCTCGTCTCTCTATGAGTTCAATGTCAGATTTAGTCTTCGAATGCAGATGAACAGCAGAAAAGGGACACGTAGGAATTCTACAGACATAGAATACATTTTTATTGTGAAAAACGTATGTTAGAAGTTGGGGGGTCTATTTTCAGACCTTACAGGGCTAATTAAGTGTTTGTACGGTTTAAAAATGAACAGGAAAAAAGGGGTTTGCACCCCCCTGATACAAGTGTATGAAAATAATGATTTGTTTATTCTGGGGGGATACTTGAGCACATTAACATGATTGACAGGACGTTTTACCCCCATTGTACCTGTCATGTTCCTACGCTATTTAAGAAAAAATAGTCCCTTCACTGAAACGCTACGACTAGACAAACACTAGCTGCTTTTCCATTGGACATAAGCACAAAACTTTACCGATATTTACTAAATGTCAAAAAACAGAAGTGTATAATGTCATTTTTTTCATTAAATCACAAATGCAATGAATTGTTCATTTATTATCGCGAGATGACACAAGAAGTCATTCCATAAACGTGTCGACAAATGTAAATATCATGATGTACAGATATATTCATTATTATTAGTATATATTATCCCGTACTAAATTAAAAAATGATTTGTTTTCCTGGTGTGTTCACACATACTGCACCATGTTTGTTTTAAAACTCTTCTTCTTCGCTTGTTGTAACATCCGTCAACATCCGTTTTAGTTTTTTGTTCACGTGACTCTTGTTGCACAAAAAGGTCTTCCCATTGCAGTTTTGCACAATATACCAATTGCGCTACACCCAAAAAACCACCTCTTACCAGCGCAAAAAATCAGCTTTGGCAAAATGGTCGTTTTTCCTTTAGGTGAATTTTTGTGCGCAAGTTATATATGCACAATTTGAGGGTCAGTGGAAAAGCGACTAATGACTCTGAGTGCATTTCTTCCACTTCCACCATCTGCTATGGTAGAAGGGTATTCAGCTGGTTTCAATCTGCAGTTTCACAGACAGATGTCCCAAAAAATTTCAAAAAAGGGGCCATTAATTTACAACCAAATAGTGCCAAAAACATGAAAGTCCCAACTTGAACTGGAGTAGGTTTACATCAGTATGGGCAGAGTTGTGTGGGAGATCTAACTTTAATACAATGAGCTTTGAGTTCAAACTAGTGATAATGTTTTGACCATTTTTAATGTGGTTTTTTTTTGGCCAGTTGTGTAGTTTTATCATTGTTTTATGTAAATATGGGCTCATATTACCTCCCAGTTGACAAAGGGCTGATAACTGTCCCTTAGTTTGAAGTGTAAAGTAGTGAGGAGTAAAGAGGTGACACACTAACTGGCTGCCAAAGATTAAACATTGGATCAAAAAAAGCAGGTACAGTCTGGAAAATGGATAATGTCAAATTGTCTGGGAGATCAAAGAGCAGTTTGGGAATGAACTGTAAGGTAAAGAAAAACCTGCAGAAAACTATTAAGAACAGACAAGGTGACCGAAGCCTCAGCAGATTCACTACAAAGTAAAACACAAACATAAACCCAGAGTGACGCAGAAAAAGCAGTCATCACATACCATCGCCTTTGTCAAATATGGTGGGGCTTCAGTTGGAATTATCCCCTTTTCAAATCAGTAATACAAGTTATTCACTACATTCTAAGGCTTCTTATCCAACAGTGTTTCTGACTCCTCCTCTCATGGTTAGCATAAAGAACAGAGGCTGCAGACTAAAGGGAAGGTTAACACAATATTCTCTAAATAATTAACTGACGACTTGCTTCAATTTTTCTTTTTGTTGTTATGATTCCTGTTATATTTTAAAATATTCTGTTGATTATCTACATCACAGGTGTCAAACATGAGGCCCGGGGGCCAAATCCGGCCCCCCAAAGGATCCAATTTGGCCTGTGGGATAAATTTGTGAAATGCAAAAATTAAACTGAAGATACAAACAGTTAAGGATGTTAAAATCATTTTAGGTCAGTTCAATCTAAAGTGGGTCAGACTAGTAAAATACTATCATAATAACCTATAAATAAGGATTAATAATATTTTTTCTCTTTGTTTTAGTGTAAACAAAGTAAAATTACACAAAAATGTTTACATTTACAAACTAACCTTTTACAAAAAAATGTGAATAACCTGAAAAAATAAGAACAGCCTGAAATGTCTGAAGAGAAGTCTGTGGAATTTGACCAATATTCTGTCTGTTACCAGATGTTTGGTGTATTTTTACATCCACTGTGATCTGAAAGTTGTGGTGAACATGTATAAATGATAAACTATGGTGCAATATTGTTCAAATCGCACTTATTTTTCTTGAGAATTTTCAGGTTGTTCGTATATTTTTATGTTGTGTTCAAGTACAGTCCGTAGATGTAAACATTTTCATTAAGGAATTTTACTATTTTCACTCAAAAACAGAGAGAAAACTTTGGAGTTGGTATTATTTATAAGTTCTTATCCTCTTATTTGACTGGTCCGGCCCACCATAGATCATATTAGGCTGCATGTGGAACTGAACTGACAGGAGTTTGACAGCTCTGCTCTACATGGTCGGACCTGCTTTTGTTCTCCCAGTCACCACTGTTAATATACGACACTCACCTGTTTTCTCTTCTGTGAATCAAAAACACTTAGCCTAAAAAAAGACTGTATAAAAATATCACAAAAAAATACAAGTGGTGGGTGGATGGATCCAAATATCCATAGAATCGATACAAAGTCGGTACTGATATCAGCGTGGTGAGACTCATGCTTTAGTTTCAGTTTTTCTCTTGGACACGTTTCTGAGGTTTTATCAAAGAGGCAACATCCAGGTCATCAAACCCCCCGCTTCTGTTTTAGCATGGAGTAGACACACTTTACCCCCCCCCCCCCCCCCCTTTGTGTTTCCATGTTGTGATGTCATGAAAGTAAACAAGCCAGCGGCTCAGGTGGCCCCGCCCACCAGCGCACGCACAGACTGAGACACAGAGCAGACGAATGGAATGGATGAGCAGCAACATGTGGGGATATTTACAGGCAGAACATGAGACGACAGCCAGAAGAAGAACTAGTAAAAAGGATGTAAGGTACAGATCATTTTGATTTCACTTTTGTATCACAGTTTCTGAACACTACCTGAAAAAAAATAAAATTGTTTTCATTTGTTTTCCAGTGATCAATTTGTGCACTTTGTTAATTTAAGAAAAACAATTCCAGACATGACAATGTATGGGGGAAAAATGTTTAGTTACTGTTCTATTGTTTCTGGAAAAAAATAAATAAATAAAAAAGAGTATTTTGTATTTAGAATAGAATAGAATAATAGAATAGAATAGAATAGAATAGAATAGAATAGAATAGAATAGAATAGAATAGAAAATCGCAGTCTAGGTACATTCTTGTGCATTTCCCTGAGTCATGAAGTTAGAAAAAGACATGAATTAAAACAGAAACAAAACCTAAACACAGCTAAAACATATTAAAACAGGTATTGCACTGACAAACACAAATGCATATTTGTAAAATAGAGTACTGATCAGAAAAAAAGGCATAATAATAATAATAACAAGAAAAGCACTCGGAGAGAACAGATCTGCCCCCGCATGTTTGTTTGTTTGTTTGTTTGTTAGCAAGATAACTCAAAAACATTATGGACAGATTTTCAGGGGATTTTCAGGAAATGTTGATACTGGCACAAGGAAGAAACGATTAAATTTTGGTGGTGATTGGGGGTGGGGGGGTCCTCGGTCTTGGCAGAGGTCTGTGCTCTGAGTGCTTTTCTAGAAAAGACAGCGCAGATCTCCGCCAAGGCCGATCAGTCCCCCCCCCCACCCCCGATCACCACCAAATTTTAATCATTTCTTCCTTGTGCCAGTATCAACATTTCCTGAAAATTTAATGAAAATCTGTCCATAACTTTTTGAGTTATCTTGCTAACAAACAAAACAAACAAACAAACAAACAAACGCACACAAAGTAAAGCGATCACAATACCTCCTGGCGGAGGTAATAATAATAATTATTATAATAATAATAATTATAATAATAGTAATAATAATAATAATAATAATAATAATAACAATACTAATAATAATAATAACAATAATAATAATAATAATAGTACTGAAAGGTAAAAACAAGTTATTGCACATATGAATTAAAAGTACTGGGTACAGTTACAGTCCAGTTAAGTACAGTTTACTTAGAAACTTTGTCCTGATTGTGTGCTGGGTTTTAACTATTTAATAATAATAAAAAAAGGAAACATCACAAAACACAAAAAGCTCATGAAAATTAGTTGAGATTTAGCGATTTGATGATGCATCCACTTTAATTATCGAAACATATTGGTTTCGGTATCGATATCAGCGATACTGGACCTGAATTTACTTGGTATTGGATCGATACCAAAGTCTGCAGTATCACCACCACCACAAAATACTGAAAAATGTAGGCATGTGCAAAAAGGATAACAGATGAAATATACATATGCTACTGAAGTACTACGAAAACTACTGAAATATACAAAGGCTAACTATACTACAGATGAGAAATATGTACGCAAATAAGAGGTAATAGAGGAAATATTCAAGGTAAGACTAGGAAAAACAAGGTGCATGTGATGTGACGACTGACCTCGGCTCCAAAATGAAGAAGAATGTGAAAGTGTCCACAGGTCAGTACTGATGGCTCCCATAAACGTCTACTGACACAGTACCTGATGAAGTTTACTGTTAGTCAGTTAGCTACTGTTTAGCATTAGCTCCCCTCTGTGCCCTCAGCCTCCCATAGCTCTGACAATTTCATACAAATATTAAACTAATAGTGTCCAAATGACCAACATGGCAACAGTCAAAATATAAACTACGTACAGTCTACGTCTGAGGGAGGAGTCACAGCTCCAAGACTGATGAACCCTAAAGACCCACACATCCATCACCCACCAAAAGCCTCTGCTGACCTAAACTGGTTAATACCTGCTGATCCACTCATCCTATCAATACACGCAAAAAAAATGCATCTTTTCATGGTCATCAGATATGACCCATTTGGACGTTCACAGGCTCCATAGTTACCATGGAAACACCATCATCTTCTACAACATTGGTTCACCAGTCAAACCTATGCAGTTGGATCAGTGACAGTGGATGGACACACTGGGTTTATGTTCAGTTAATGAGAGATTTGACTGAAAAAGTCACTTTTTCTTCAGTTTTCTCTGCTTTTGATCTAATAACCCTCAACTTTAATCTGAGCTTTTATGAACATCTACATGATCGATGAATTAAATATAGGAAAATACATGATTTATACTGATAAAATACAAAATACAGAGGATAATATTATGAATAAAGAGCGATAAATCACTTAAGAAAGGTTATATATAGAGAAAAATTCATTTGGGAACTGATATAAAATCAGTGCTGGGTCTTTATGGGTTAAGATCAATTTAGATGATTAGAGGAGGTCAATGTGAAGGCACCGTGAAACTGTACCTCAAACAGAACCATGCTCCACTTTGTGTACAGTGGGAATGCACTCAGATTTTTTACAGTTACAGTCAGTATGTTTCTGAAACACAGGACAAAGTTCAAAATGAGCTGAAGCACCAACAGGCCAACATTAGATGCACAGCTCTGTATAAATGTAGATGTAACATGTAGGTTCTGATGGTATGAGCATTAACTGGATGGACTATATATGGTGTTTTAAAAAGAACATTCAGACTTTGAAGTGAGTTCAGTTTTTTTATTAATGATTATGATGCACATACCAAGAAAATAATAAACACTTGCAGTGATATTTTTATTACCTATTATTAAATTAAACTTATTCATTATCTTCTCTAAACATACAGTACGTTTCAGATGTGGAAAATACTTTGGACTTATAGAAAAAAGAACAACGAGGATTATTATATACTAGAGGCATTGTACCCGTGGCGCCATCGTGTGTGAAAAGTGACTATACATGACTGTAAATGGACACAAGAGCAGCAGCAATTTTGTAAAAACTTGCCGTGATGTTATTTGTTGACATTATTTGGGAGTGGGTATTTAAGGAATATTTACAAGACACACTTCTGCATTTAGGCGGTTTGCTTATTTCAGTACCATCAGTTTATAGTATATGCAGTGAAATCCTGCCTATTTGCATTCTTCAACAAAACTGTTTATAGAGATAAGTATAAGTACATTTTATAGACATAATTAGACAGATTTGTTAGTTTACAATTTCAGGTTCTCCAAACTGTTTCTATTAATTTGCATCGTTTTTGCTTTAAACAGTGATTCACTGACATAGTGATTTGTCATATATTGACTGTTGCAGTGTTAACATTTTAATTGTTTCAATTCTGAAAATGGAGTACGGCGGCAGGGATGAAGAATTCAAAGTAGACAGAGGCTAAAACGGCCCAGCGTACCTCACAACATTTGAATACGGTCATAAAAGTGTGCCTAGTAGATAGTCCGGTCATGTTTGTATTCATTTGGAGAGTTTGGTGGAGATCAGGCCTGTGAAGGCAACTACCAATAAATGCACTTAAATAATCAATAATAAATAATCAAAAATACCAATGCAGACTAAAAGACCCTATTGGTTCAGCTAATATTAAAAAAAAACAAAACAACAACAACAAAAGAATCCTATAAAATGACTAAAATGGCTTCTGTCAGAGTTTAAAATGTGATAGGTGAAGGAATAACAGATTTAGAATATGTGACGCTCCTCAGAGGAGAACCAACACATATTCTAAATCTGTTATTCCTTCAGCTATCACACGTTTAAACTCTGACAGAAGCCACTTTAGTCATTTTATAGGATTTATTTTTGTTTTTGTTTTTTTTATATTAGCTGAACCAATAGGGTCTTTCACTTTGCATTGGTATTTATTGATTATTTATTGTTGATTATTTAAATGCATTTATTCATAGTTGCTTTCAACAGTCCTGTATTTGTGCACTGATTTATTTCCGTTTGTCTCAGTGCACTTTGGATGAGGCTGATGTCTGTGGTCAGCTGCAAATGAACTGCCCCTATGGGATACACACAGTTTTCTGAATCTGAGGAACATCTGTACAAACACCGTCCTGTGCTGCAACATCGATGGGACACAGAAGGTGTATGATATAGTAGGATAAGGACATGTGGAATTAAGAAGACACACACACACACACACACACACACACACACACACACACACACACACACACACACACACACACACACTGGTGTCCTCAGGCCTTGGCTGTGGCAGACAGACAGAAGACAGCAGCACTTTGTCTCCTCTCCTTCATCTCTCTTTCCATCTCCTGTCTGCTGACTCTCTCTCTCCATCCATTCATTTCCTTCATCAGGCGTTCATCTCTCACTCTGTCCGTCTCACCCTCGGCCCGCTCTGTCGCTCCCTCCTCCCTCTTCTTTGGCTTTTCTCTTCTTTTTCTTTGTACCCAGAGGTGAGCGCTGACAGCTCTGGCAGAGACAGAGCGCTGACGCCGGCCTTAGAAGTGACCGCACCTGTCCTGCAGACGCACGGCCGAGGGGGGGGCACATCCATCAGCCTATAGCACAGCCGGAGCAGGGAGACGGACAGGTGTAAGGGGGCGGGGCAAGAGGGAGCAGGGAGACGGACAGGTGTAAGGGGGCGGGGCAAGCCGGAGCAGGGAGACGGACAGGTGTAAGGGGGCGGGGCAAGAGGGAGCAGGGAGACGGACAGGTGTAAGGAGGCGGGGCAAGAGGGAGCAGGGAGACGGACAGGTGTAAGGAGGCGGGGCAAGCCGGAGCAGGGAGATGGACAGGTGTAAGGGGGCGGGGCAAGCCGGAGCAGGGAGACGGACAGGTGTAAGGGGGCGGGGCAAGAGGGAGCAGGGAGACGGACAGGTGTAAGGGGGCGGGGCAAGAGGGAGCAGGGAGACGGACAGGTGTAAGGGGGCGGGGCAAGCCGGAGCAGGGAGACGGACAGGTGTAAGGGGGCGGGGCAAGCCGGAGCAGGGAGACGGACAGGTGTAAGGGGGCGGGGCAAGAGGGAGCAGGGAGACGGACAGGTGTAAGGGGGCGGGGCAAGATGGAGCAGGGAGACGGACAGGTGTAAGGGGGCGGGGCAAGAGGGAGCAGGGAGATGGACAGGTGTAGGGGGGCGGGGCAAGAGGGAGCAGGGAGACGGACAGGTGTAAGGAGGCGGGGCAAGAGGGAGCAGGGAGACAGACAGGTGTAAGGAGGCGGGGCAAGAGGGAACAGGGAGACGGACAGGTGTAAGGGGGCGGGGCAAGAGGGAGCAGGGAGATGGACAGGTATAAGGGGGCGGGGCAAGAGGGCAGCTGGAACCACAGCAACTGGGACACATTCTGAGCATGGAAACACTGAAGTAAGCACAGCAGTGGGTCAGCATTAGCTCACAGGAAAACTTTAACCCAGGGGTGTAAACATGCGGCCCGGGGGCCAAATGTGTCCAAAGGGTCCAGTTCAGCTCCTGGGATGTTTTTGCCAAGTGCAAAAATTCCACAGTCTTGAACTGAATTAAGCAAAAAAAAAAAAAAAAAAAAATAGCTTGAATTAAGGAAAAAATCTTGAATTAAGCCCAAAAAAAAAAAAATCTTCAATTAAGTAAAAAAATCTTCAATTAAGCCAAAAAAAATTCTCAAATTTAGCAAAAAATCTTGAATTAAGCCAAAAAAAGAAAAAAAAAAAATCTAGAATTAAAAACTTAATTTTTTGTCTTTGTTTTGGTGCAAAAGATAACAATAAATTATAAAAATATTTACATTTCCAAACTATCCTGTAACACTAAAATGTGAATAACCTGAACAAATATGAACAACCTGAAATGTCTAAAGAAAATTAAGCACAGTTTTAATAATTTTTCTTCCTGTTCCTCAGTGTTTAGTGTCTTTGTAGATCTGATCCATAATGCACATGGACTAATGAGAAGTGGAGGAAGAAGACTGAGAAAATTGCACTAAATTTTCTAATGTTTTTCAATTTAAATTTCAGTTTGGTTTTTTTGGGGGGATAGTTTATAAAAGTGAGCATTTTCATAATTTAATGGGTTTGTTTTATACTAAAACAAAGACAAAAATTTGGAGTTGTCATTATTTATAGGTTATTCTGTTCTTATTTTTCTGGTGCGGCCCACTGCAGATCAAATTTAACTGAATATGGAACTGAACTAACTTGAGTTTGACAGCCCTGCTTTAACCCATAAAGACGCAGTGATTCTTTAGTGACGGTTCCTTTTTTTCCCTCTCTATTTAACCTTTCTCAAGTGATTTATCACCATTAATTGTAATATTATCTTTTGTATTTAGCATTTTTTCAGCATAAAACAGGTATTTTCTTGTATTTAATTCACTGATCATTTAGATGTTCATAAAATCCCAGATTAAAGTTGAAGGTTATTATATCGTATTATATTGTTACACAGTGAAAACTGAAGAAAAAATGACTTCTTCAGTAAAGTATACCATTAACTGAACATAAACCCAGTGTGTCCATCCACTGTCACTGATCCAATTCCATGGGTTTTACTGGTGAATCAATTTTGTAGAAGATGATGGTGTTTCCATGGTAACTACGGAGCCTGTGAACGTCCAAATGGGTCATATCTGATGACCATGAAAAGATGAAGAACTGTATTTTACACCAGTTATTTACATGTACTGATAGAATTAGTGGATCAACAGGTATTAAACAGTTTAGATCAGTACATACTTTTGGTTACCAGTGGCCGTCTGGGTCTTTATGAGTTAAACCAGTGTTTTTCAACCTTGGGGTCGGGACCCCACGTGGGGTCACCTGGAATTCAAATGGGGTCACCTGAAATTTCTAGTAGTTGATAAAAAAAACAAAAACAAAAAAAAACTTAGAAATAAAAAATATATGTTGAGTTGAAAGAGACAATCCCAGTCCATAGCAGACAAACTGTGGTTGTGAAACTGCAGCACTGTGGCTCTGTTTGTGTCAAATGTTCACTGTGGTCAGTTTCAGATGCTGCAGCTCTTTCATAATTCATAGTTTCAGTTCTTGTTTGTTCAGTATTAATTGTCCTCCTTGTAAATCCCAGCTGGACTGACTGGACAGATCCTGAGCCTTTGTGCAGTAATCTACTCCTGGATTTACTGCCTCTGTCCACAATAATAGACATTATACAGACTAAATGTCCACAATAATAGACATTATACAGACTAAATGTCCACAATAATAGACATTATACAGACTAAATGTCCACAATAATAGACATTATACAGACTGAATGTCCACAATAATAGACATTATACAGACTAAATGTCCACAATAATAGACATTATACAGACTAAATGTCCACAATAATAGACATTATACAGACTAAATGTCCACAATAATAGACATTATACAGACTAAATGTCCACAATAAGAGACATTATACAGACTAAATGTCCACAATAAGAGACATTATACAGACTAAATGTCCACAATAATAGACATTATACAGACTAAATGTCCTCTAACATTAACATTTATTTGCAACATAGTATAGCAGACTATTACAGGATCAAAAACAAATTAATTTTAGCAAAAAAAAAAAAAAAAAAAAAGTCTGTTTCACATGTCTGGGGTTGGCAGAAGTTTGTGATGTTAAAATGGGGCCAGGAGACAAAAAGGTTGGAACCACTGAGTTAAACCTACTGAGGGTTAAACCTAATGACAGACAGATTTAATGGAGAAGTATAATTTTTTGGGCTGCACAGATGGTTCTAAACATGCACCTATCCTAAACCATTTAAAATACAAAGTAAGTCATTTATAAACCTTAAAAATATATTATTTTCCAATGATCCTAAGGGAAAATAGGATTTGGTTTCACGCTTCACTCCAACTCCACCATCTAGATCCAAATATATGAAGTTGTTTATAAAAAAAAACAACATGGTGCCACTCCAACCAATGGGTGACATGTATTTACATCCACTCTGAGGTGCAGAATCTACTTTTACTTTCCTTAACATGAACTCTATGAACATGTTGGACCTTTTCCCAGCAGATGTTTCAGCTGGGTAATTACACACATACATGTCTTTTAATCGGTTTATGGCCTCAGTTTTGTGTGTGATGACTCTGGGATAGTGTTCTGTTACTTTTAAATGGAACAGATCTGAGCAGATTAATGCCATTATTTGATTTCTCTGATAAACATTACTGTCATGACTCCTCACCAGTTTCCATTTCTCCCTTTGCATCCCTGTTTGTTCATTCTTTCTGCTTCAACTTGCACTCTTCCATTCCTGTTCATGTTTTTTTTTCCACCTCTGTTGCCACTTCCTGTTTCCCTGCCCCTTCAGTATCCATGCAGCTCATACTGGAAGCACACCAGCCTCTCTCACTGACTCATTATTATTTTGTAGGCATTAATTCTGTTTGTTTTTCCTCTGTGTTGAACTCTAACAGACTATGGTGACAAAGGCAATATGGACTCCTGGACTTGTTACCTTTCAGCCTCTGTATTTCATTTCTTACATCCTGTGTGACTGTTCCCAAGCCTGTGTTTGGGTCCTTTTCATACTTACTACTTCCTGGATTGTGACAGTTATGGTTGCGCAGTACCATTAGCATGGTAATATATGCTAATGCTGTTAAAATAAAGCTAGGCAACTTTCAGATATTAGACATGACTCAACATGTTCCCAAAATAATTATTAAACACGCTTACTCTGTAGCACGTATCATTAGGGCTGTGTATCGGCAAGAGTCTGACAATACGATACAAATCACAACACTAGGATCACGATACAATATATCACGATATATCATGATTCTGTTAAAAAGGCAATTTTTTGTTTGTTTCTTTTTTTTTATTTACTGGAAGAACTGAATTACACCCGAGATAGATAGATAGATAGATAGATAGATAGATAGATAGATAGATAGATAGATAGATAGATAGATAGATAGATAGATAGATAGATAGATAGATAGATAGATAGATAGATAGATTTACTTTATTAATCCCCTAGGGGAAATTAAAAAAAAAACAAAATGCGGTCACTGCTCCACAAATACAGCCATACCACATCAACACACAATAAATAAATTAATCCAGAGTATAAGTAGCTGTGAATAACTTAGATTAAAAAGAGGTAGACTTAAAAGACAAGATGTGTTTTCCACCTGTCAGGTAAAAACGTAAAAGCATAAAAACATTAGATCATAGAAACCCACCTGAGGACAGAAGTGTTCCTGAGCTTCTGCCTCCTATACACCCCCACCCAGCTGATATAGAAATCTGCACAAATCCTAAACACATTTGTATTTGATCCCAACAGGATCTAATGTTGAATCACCAAATGTTCCAACTGTGTTCAAACTGAAATTCTGTTTTACAGACATTCCAGTTTCAGATCCTGTTCAAATGTTCAGATTCTATTAGTTCACAACTAACATCAGAACAGGATTTGAGTTCAATCCAACAAAAGAACTAACATTATTTAATAAAAGAGTGTTCAAGAATAATAAAGTATAAACAATAAAGAAAACCAAAAACCAAAATTGAACCTCCACAATATCTGCATTTGAATAAATACCTAAAAATATTGATACAGTACTTTTTAATACCGATACAGTATTGTGAAATGAAATATTGCGATGTATTGCAGAACCGATATTTTCTCACACCCCTTCGTATCATACATGTAAAACTATGGCATTATCGTTGCTGACTTTCTTGTATTTGTGTAAAAAAAAAAAAGATTATGAAAAGGGAGTATAAGAGAGTCTGAAAACCTGAAATTCCTGAAGTTTATCCAAAGATTGGAATTCAAAGGAAAGAAAAATGGAAGATGTCAAATAGGGCTGTAAGAAAATATCGGTTCTGCAATATATCGCAATATTTCATTTCACAATACTGTGTCGATATTAAAAAGTACTGTATGGCTATTTTTAGGTATTTATTCAAATGCAGATATTGTGAAGGTTCATTTTTGGTTTTTCTTTTTTGTTTATATTTTATTTATTCTTATTTCACACTCTTTTATTCAATAATGTTGGTTCCTTTGTTTGGATTGAACTCAAATCCTGTTCTGATGTTAGTTGTGAACTAATAGAATCTGAACATTTGAACAGGATCTGAAACTGGAATGTCTGGAAAACAGAATTTCAGTTTGAACACAGTTGGAACATTTGGTGATAGAACATTAGATCCTGTTGGGATCAAATATAAATGTGTTTAGGATTTGGGCAGATTTATGATGGAATTCAATTCTTCAAAGAAATAATAAACATTTTAAAAAAAGAAACAAAAAAATTGCCTTTTTAACAGTATCACAACATATTGTGATATATCGTATTGTGATCCTAGTATTGTGATTTGTATCGTATCGACAGATTCTTGCTGACACACAGTCCTAGTGTCAAGGTTGTAGTGAATGTGTGTTTAGTAGAAGGTTGGAGCTGCCGTCCGGACAAGGAGGTAAAGGTCCAGTGTCAAACAGAGGAGGACGGGGGGGTGGGGGGGTGGAAGAGGGATGTGGGAGTGTGTGGGGGTAGACTGAAAGAGTGCTGGCTGGGTTGTCTCCAGAATGGAGGGGGTGGGGGGCATTAATCATTATTGGCGCACACCTTCGTCCCCGACGCACCCTGACGGCCCTTCCACCCCTGACATAAATCATCATTCCCCCACAATAGATCCCCTCTCTTTGCCATGCCGGGGAAAAAGTGTGCTAGTCGTATTGATTTTTCCTCCCCCCCCCCTCTGCCTTCCCTGTCTCCTCTCCACCTCCACCCACCCTCCACTCCATCGACACCCCCTCCCTCCACCGCCGAACGCACTGCTGTGTCATTATGAAACATAACTGATCTGAAATTCATAGAATACTAAATAAAGTTTACGAGGGCACTCTACTGTACGCTCCCCTGCCTCCCCTCCTCCTCCTCCTCCTCCCCCACCTCTCGTCCTCCTCTCTCTTGATGCATGAGAAGTAAGCATGGCGAGGGGGGAAAAAAGAAGAAGAAGAAAAAAACTAATGATATAAAAATTACAAAGCGTGCACAGTGCTATTATACTTCTATTGATTTGTTTTTGAAGCACACCTAGGCTTAGAAGCGTCGCTTGAAGAGATTAGAAATGGCCCAGAAAAGGAGGAGGAAGCAGACTGGGTGGGTGGGTTGGACTTTTATTTATTTATTTATTTGAAGGGAGAAAAATAATACGAGAATTTGGGGGATTAGAAGGAGGGGAGGCCAGAGATGATGCCGCTGAAAAGGCCGAGGTTTTAGGAAGGAGCTGTACAATAACACTCATGTCAGGCCTTCTTTCACTCACAGATAACTGCAGAAACAATAGGACTATGCAGACTATTCTTTCACTCATATTAACCCTTTAGCCCCTGACGTGTCTGTGGTGACAGAATGTATGATTTATTTTAAATACTTCTAACAACAGTGAGTGAGACCTACTCACTATAAAAATACACGTTTGGGCTTGAGTTTTTTTTAAACACCATTTTCCTTGTGTTTTTTTTTTTTCCTTTCTTCTAATGTTGTGATTTTCTTTTTTCTTTTCTTTTTTTTTTTAATTGTGTTTTTACTGAGTTTTGACCATGTAATTGCTTTATGGAGTTCAATCAGGTCCCAAAAAGCAGCTGGACTGATTTAGACAAAAAGAACCCAAAACTAAAACTACTGGGCCCAAAGTCAAAGTGTCTTTGGTCTTCAACCTCCTAAATCTCTTACTGATGTCCATTCTAGTGCCTTATTTAGTCCAAACCTGTCAAACTTTAATTTCTCTCTTTGTCTTTTTCTGTTCTTCCACCTGTTTTGACCCTAAAACACAGTAAAACTAAACCACTGAAGAGAAGGAACACAAGTACAGACTCACAGCAGCTGTAATGAACCTGAAACAGACGCAGATACACAGCAGAACCTTTAAAGGGTTAGGGTTAAAGGGTCATATGTGAACCTGGACCTGGAACCAGGGCTCAGGGGTTAAAGGGTCATATGTGAACCTGGACCTGGAACCAGGGCTCAGGGGTTAAAGGGTCATATGTGAACCTGGACCTGGAACCAGGGCTCAGGGGTTAAAGGGTCATATGTGAACCTGGACCTGGAACCAGGGCTCAGGGGTTAAAGGGTCATATGTGAACCTGGACCTGGAACCAGGGCTCAGGGGTTAAAGGGTCATATGTGAACCTGGACCTGGAACCAGGGCTCAGGGGTTAAAGGGTCATATGTGAACCTGGACCTGGAACCAGGGCTCAGGGGTTAAAGGGTCATATGTGAACCTGGACCTGGAACCAGGGCTCAGGGGTTAAAGGGTCATATGTGAACCTGGACCTGGAACCAGGGCTCAGCGGTTAAAGGGTCATATGTGAACCTGGACCTGGAACCAGGGCTCAGGGGTTAAAGGGTTCATATGTGAACCTGGACCTGGAACCAGGGCTCAGGGGTTAAAGGGTTCATATGTGAACCTGGACCTGGAACCAGGGCTCAGGGGTTAAAGGGTTCATATGTGAACCTGGACCTGGAACCAGGGCTCAGGGGTTAAAGGGTTCATATGTGAACCTGGACCTGGAACCAGGGCTCAGGGGTTAAAGGTTCATATGTGAACCTGGACCTGGAACCAGGGCTCAGGGGTTAAAGGGTCATATGTGAACCTGGACCTGGAACCAGGGCTCAGGGGTTAAAGGGTCATATGTGAACCTGGACCTGGAACCAGGGCTCAGGGGTTAAAGGGTCATATGTGAACCTGGACCTGGAACCAGGGCTCAGGGGTTAAAGGGTTCATATGTGAACCTGGACCTGGAACCAGGGCTCAGGGGTTAAAGGGTCATATGTGAACCTGGACCTGGAACCAGGGCTCAGGGGTTAAAGGGTTCATATGTGAACGTGGACCTGGAACCAGGGCTCAGGGGTTAAAGGGTCATATGTGAACCTGGACCTGGAACCAGGGCTCAGGGGTTAAAGGGTCATATGTGAACCTGGACCTGGAACCAGGGCTCAGGGGTTAAAGGGTCATATGTGAACCTGGACCTGGAACCAGGGCTCAGGGGTTAAAGGGTCATATGTGAACCTGGACCTGGAACCAGGGCTCAGCGGTTAAAGGGTCATATGTGAACCTGGACCTGGAACCAGGGCTCAGCGGTTAAAGGGTCATATGTGAACCTGGACCTGGAACCAGGGCTCAGCGGTTAAAGGGTCATATGTGAACCTGTATCTGGAACCAGGGCTCAGGGGTTAAAGGGTTCATATGTGAACCTGGACCTGGAACCAGGGCTCAGGGGTTAAAGGGTCATATGTGAACCTGGACCTGGAACCAGGGCTCAGGGGTTAAAGGGTCATATGTGAACCTGGACCTGGAACCAGGGCTCAGGGGTTAAAGGGTCATATGTGAACCTGGACCTGGAACCAGGGCTCAGGGGTTAAAGGGTCATATGTGAACCTGGACCTGGAACCAGGGCTCAGGGGTTAAAGGGTCATATGTGAACCTGGACCTGGAACCAGGGCTCAGGGGTTAAAGGGTCATATGTGAACCTGGACCTGGAACCAGGGCTCAGGGGTTAAAGGGTCATATGTGAACCTGGACCTGGAACCAGGGCTCAGGGGTTAAAGGGTTCAGATGTGAACCTGGACTTGGAACCAGGGCTCAGGGGTTAAAGGGTTCAGATGTGAACCTGGACCTGGAACCAGGGCTCAGGGGTTAAATAGAATTGAGACTCCTTGTTTGTTTGTTTTTTTTTCTTGTCTCCTTGATATAATTATATTTCTAAGTGTTGGTGGCATGCATTCAAAAATACAGATTTGAAAACCAAAACGAAGGTTTCGAAATGTTTAAGCTTAACAAAATCAATTGTGTTCTCATTTTCTTTCATTTCAAACCTGAAACTTCTGTTTGCAGCCCAAAATATTTTGTCAGTTTAAAAGTTTTGTTTGCAAGTCCAAAGGTTTTGCACCTCTAAATCTTTTCCAAATCAAAAAGAAATTGCTACCTCCATGAATGTTTATGAGCTCCAGATTTCAAAGCAACTGGGAGATTCGTACAAACCCATCGTTTGTAAGAATCTCTGTGACCTAGGCATAACTGAACTTCTAAAAGAACATGGATAACAAGCTCTAAGAAACAGTATTATAGGTGGCTTCTTGATTACTGTGTAGAATACAGTATCTTTAAATAATAATGTAAAGTACTTTGGGCACCTTGAAAAGTACTGTAGAAAAATAATCCATTCTTCTTCTTCTTCTTCTCAATAATAATAATAATGATAATAATAATAATAAATCAAATTGAATTGTATTAAGGTTCATTCACCATATATTTACACAGTAACATAGAGTACAGTACTTACACATACAGTATTAGCTGTACTTCTTGCAGATGGGATTACATTCTGATGGGCGTTGTGGGGTTTCCATGTCCTGATAAGCACAGCTGTAAAACAGAACACTCCTTATTCAAGTTGCACTCATGTCCTGCAGGATTCCGACAGTCTTATGCTTTGATTTTTTAGATAAGAGCTGCGGTTTGACGCCGATCCATGACAAGTGAACTAGAGGAAATTCTGTAAGTTTTGCACATAAAACAAATTGATGCACCTGAATTCCAGGTACAGTTGTATTTTAAAAAGCTTCAACCAAGTATAATATACATGACTGTATCCAAAAGCAGTTAATGTCCCATCTTTCATGTTAAAAAATGTGTATTTCATCCTCTGACCACAAGTTCTACCATGTACCATACCTGTCTGAAGAGCATTGTACAAAACTGATGGAACTAAACCAGCACAAAACACAACCTGTTTTTGGAATAAAATGCATTTGCCTTTAAAAAGTTTCTGAATGTCCGTTCTGTCCAGTGTAGGAAAGCAAACAAATCCATCCAGAGTCTACATTTTAGCTTTGTGCTTTGACAAGCCCGAACACTGCACAGACCTACACACACACACACACACACACACACACACACACACACACACACACACACACACACACACACACACACACACCTCTCTTCCTCATCCCATTTTGCCCACTTCAATCTCAGCTAACCATTCACTTCATCTGGGCCGTAGATTAGCCCCGGATGGCGATGGAGGAGAGTTGACAGGTGGGAGTGGGAGAGCGGGAAAGAGAGGCGGAGTAGATATTGGTGGCAGAAGTGGGATTCTCAACCTGGCCAGGATTAGAGTCTGGAGTTGAAGGGATATTAATGTAAAACGGAGGGGACAAGTGTGCTCCTGTCCAATTACGCTACACCCTGTCACTGCCAACCAGGGTGCAAACAACAGGAGGAAAGGATTAATTGCCTTGGACTCTGCCCCCACTACAGGCCCAATTATGGCAACATATTGGCTCCCAGTGCTGGTGCAACCACTGCTGTGCAGGGAGATTGTGTGAAATTTTCAGTATGGTCTTCAGAGGTCAGAATGAGGGGAGACGGCTGGGATAAAGAGCTGCATCGTGGGTAGAAATGGCTGAGTGGAGAGTGATGTGAGCTCTTGACAAGGCATCAAAGTTACACTACAGTAGAGCTTTTACCTGGGACCTGTCAGGTTCTTATTTGGGCCAGTCTGTCCTTAAGTATCACATCTCTGTGGAGGTAAACATAGTTTAGTTTGTGGGTTTTATGGCAGTACAGCAGGTTTTAAACTGGCAGCATGGAATTAGAATTGGTTTAGTCACTATTCCCAATGCAGGTATAACTATTGTACATTTATTAGTAACAACATCATTAATAAATAGAGTTTTATAGAATAAAGTAACAAGGTTTTTTATTATTGAGTTAAAGTTCGGTAAATCATAAGAAAATATTTGAGGATCACTTGAAAAAAAAAGCAAAATATACAACCATAACATGAGATAAAATAGGGATTTATTGAGACTGACTTAAATGTGATATTTTGATTTTATATCCCATGCAGTTAATACTTAAAATTGTACTATGCAGTGTGTAAATTCCAGAATAAATAGAAATACATAAAGACAATGACAATAAAATACAAGAAACATTAAAAGCAAATAAAATAGATTAGACAAAATCCCACAGAAAGAGGCTTAATTTTGAAAACGTGCACAGGATATCTGCTTACAATACCATTTTATTTATCCGAATTTAGGGATGGGAATCGAGAACCAGTTCTTTTTGAGAACCGGATCCCAGTAGCTCGATTCCTTGGAGTCATCTGCCTGCCTGCTTAACGATTCTGCTTACCGAGCCCACATTCATTGCGCATGCGCGATGACGTCACACGTACGCTGCATTGTTTTGGTCAGAACGAACACTACATGGAGTTGAGGCAGAAACGGACTAAACAGACCACACCAGGTCTAAACAGACCACACCAGGTCTAAACAGACCACACCAGGTCCAAACAGACCAGGTCTAAACAGACCACACCAGGTCCAAACAGACCAGGTCTAAACAGACCACACCAGGTCCAAACAGACCAGGTCTAAACAGACCACACCAGGTCCAAACAGACCACACCAGGTCTAAACAGACCACACCAGGTCTAAACAGACCACACCAGGTCCAGTTGAACTCTGTCAAAGCTTCCATTTCTTCTAAAGGTGGAATCCCTCCAATCTGCTCAAACATTCGTCCACATGTGATTCATTTACAGGAATGTCATGTATTTGATTCTCTACTTAGCGACGCTTGTGAATGTTGCGGCAGAGTGAACACTGGGCTCAGTTCTGGTTCTGATGTGGGCAACAAACGTCGTACCCAAACACAAGTTTCTGAAGGTAGAGGAAAGGAAATGAGGTGCACAACAACTGGAGACGAGCAGAGTCAAACTGGTTCCACCTAGTGGACATGCAGTAATAGAGGAATTAGTAAAGTGACTTTAGTTTCACTTTCACTGCCGCTCTGCCCCCCACCCCCACCCCCCGAACCGGGCCCAGCGTCATCTGTTCTTATCATTAGTTCATACTGTATGTGTTCTATTTTCTGTGCAGATGGAAATATAAAAGACAGTTAATGCAAACACACCTGTTTGTACTCTTTTATTCCCTCACCCAATGAGAATCAATAAGGAATCGGATCAATAAGCAAAATCAATAATGGAATCGTAATCGTTAAATTCTTTAACGATTCCCATCCCTTTCCGAATTACTTGTCAGAATTAATTTATCTACTAACTGTAGTAACTGTAAAAAGCCGATGTTTACACTCTTTTGTTTGCTCTTCCTGTACATTTTAGAAATGTAAATGAACACACAATCAGTGTGAACTGAACTGATACTTACATGTAGTTTAAATGCATGTCATTTTTTCCATTTAACACATATTCATGCTTTGGGTGCACTTCCTTCTAACCTTCATTAAATATCACAGCTGTGTATCTTACTGCCATGTTATCTAACTGCAGACTTTGGGCTGCTCCGTAGACTTTGTGACAGAAGCACCCAGCCTCCAGGAACTCTTAATGCATATTAAAACTCCAAATATTAGCTTCCTAAATCTGCACAAGAAAGCCATCAGGGGCCCATAAATTGCCTAGACGAGTACTCTCACCTTGCAAGGCGGCCAGTTTCTAATGGAAGTCTGGAGATACAGACACACAAAAAAAAAAAGTTCCAGCGGGGGGAATGGAGAACTGTACCTCAAAATCTTGGCAGGTCATTAACACAATAATGTATCATTGTGAGTGTGCACAGAATCAGAAAGAGGACCGTATATTACATGTCCTGGTTAAATTTGTGCAAGGGGCAGCACTTTACCAGGTTAGAATACGTAAAACAGACAGCTTTACTGACTGTATGATGAAAATGTGACAAGAAAAGAAGGCTTCACGTCAGGATAACGGTTCCATCTCACGACTGTCGGACTGACTGCGTTCGATAAGAGCTTTGGCCTCGTAAGATACTAGTCTGTAAGGCTTGTGTGGTGATGTACGAGTGGAAGAGAAGGGAGTCTTTTTGATGAAATCCAGCATTAAGCCAAAAGAAACCACCCAGTAGTTTCTAATCAGGGAGGGAAATGGGAGCAGAGTTAGCGATGGTCTCCTGTGCATACAGGAGGCACCCTGAGAACACACAAAGCCAATTGGAGCCAGCACCTTGACGGATGCCCACTTCATGAATTTTGAATTAAATTGGCCCTTGATGAATTTGGAATGTGGTACCTCTGTTCCAAAGCAATAGGAATCCAATAAAACGCTGGCGCCATACAAATAAAGCCATACATTCCCCCGGACCTAGGAATGAGCCTCAGGTGAGGAAAAATGACTGCAGCACCAGGAAGCAGCAGCAGAGAGGGATGAGAGAGAGGCAGAGGCGAGAAAAAGGGGGAGATGGGAAAAGTGGTCCTGATATGAGCAAAGCTGAGAGAGGCAGCGACAGATAGAGAGGCTCTGATATGAAGAAGAAGAAGCAATGGGAGAGCAACCGAGTCAGGCCAGATAGAGAGAGTCTGAAATGAAGGTGGAAGGGGGGTTTGCCGAGGGAAGCGGAGGGGGCGTCGGGGTTTGGGTTCTAGCACATTAGCCCTGTCCTTTTGAGTGGAAGGGAACATATTGGTCGGAGCCAATCCCCACATGGGGCCGAGGCTGCCTGGAGCTCATCAGCAAGACATGCCAGGGTCTGGAGTAAATCAGAAGCCCCACTCTGAAGGCCCGATTTCCCCAGAGGAGGCCAGCCACAGCTACTCAAATCAACCTGTGTGCCAGAGAGCGCGCAGTAATCTGCACCTCTACATCTGCCTCAGCACTCCAAAGCAGCAATTCTACTCCAAATGTCCTAAATGTTGTGTTTTAGATGTGTGGAACAAGAGTGGGAGGGATGAAAACAAAACCTTTTCAAGTTGCTTTTAGGTTTGAAAGCTGTAATACATTACATACGTTTACATTTCTGTTGTAATTCTAAGCCATACTCGCATGTTGTCATTTATTGGGCTGTCGGATGCGGTTAGTCTATGTGTAGATGAGGAAGTTTTGAAGATGATTTTACTTTACATCCAATGTAAAGTAAGGGACAACAGTTTAATGTATTTAATACAAATGTTAGCATCTAGTTCAAAGTGCTGTGCTTTAATAAGATGCAGACAGCGTGAGCATCATTACAGATTCCTGATCTTGGTATTTATATAATGTCATGTCAAAGTGAAAGAGGAACACAGAGCAGCAATTCTTTTTTCTTTGTTTTTTTTTTGTTTTGTTTTTTTATTACATGGGCTCATAGCTGGAGGTTCGTTGTTGATGACTGTTAGAGGAATGAACTGGATGTTAACATTATGTCAAAATATACACGTCATAGAACGTTTTGGTCAAACTAATACAGAGAAAACAGTCTGCTTTGTTTAACATACAGAAAGTTACTTTCTGTGCAAATTTTTCTTTTAATTTTTAGAGCTATACGTTCTGAAAGCAGTTACAACTATGTGTAAATTTGTCAGACATACAGTATGTTTACGAATGTAAAATTTGAAAAATATGTTTGTCTGTTGAATTCTTTAAGGGCAAAGACACACCGACTGCCGATTATCACCAGAAAAGGTAACCCGACTGATCAGTCGGGTTACCGTCTCCCCAACACGGTCAAAAAAGTGTGAAGAACACAAATCGAGTACTGACTTCAGCGTATGTTCTGCGCTTGAGCGAGACATAAAACCAGAAATGACAGAACATCTCTCTAGACCAAAACACAGAGCTAACTGTCGTCAGTCACTGCTGTCAGCAGACTGTTGAGCAGTCCAGAAGGGTTGGTGTTGTACTTGAACAGATGGTTAGTATTAAAAAGATACTGGCGTCGTCAGCTCTAGGGCTTCTACTTGTGGAAGAAGAAAGATGACGCAGGCAAAAACTAAGGAGAAATCGCACTATGCTAACAATGCTAACAGTGGTCATATGCCGCGTTTCCACTACGTGGTACTGGCTCGACTGGACTCGACTCGGCCTTTTTGCGTTTCCATTATGAAAAAGAACCTGGAATCTGGTACCTGGTACTAGTTTTTTGGCATCACCTCCGCCAAGGTTCCAAGCAATTCTAAACCGTGACATGTAAACACTGCAGACCAGTGATTGGTCGGACAGTTTTCTCTGTGACCCACTGTTTTACAAAAACAGACGCGTTACTGGACTGTAAATCTGTGGGTACATGAATCCACATGATAACAGCCCAAAACTCCACCATGGTCGGTCCAGGAGATTCAGTCTTTGGTGGAAGACGTAAAAATTCAGACGAGACAACACACAACGAGTGAGTTTTCAGCAACTCTGAGCAGACGACACAGAAATAACGCACCGCATCGCTATGACGACCAGGTACTGGAAAGTCAGTAGTATCCTTTAATGGAAAACGGTCTGCAGGAATATCGAATCGAGCCGAGCCGAGCAGATTCCACGAAGTGGAAACACGGCAATAGTCAACACTGACTATCACTCATTCAGATACGATACGAGCAGTGAACAGACTATTACAGAAGACAGTAATAGTGTGAAGCACCTCGGCATAACTGGATTCACATGGAAACTTCTCCTTCACTGATTCACTAGTCAAGTACTAACCCTCCACCAATCAGATTGGTCTGACTGAACGACGAGTAGTGGCTGATTACACATGTTGAGTTGTCCAAAAAGACTGGAGACAGCATTAACAACGGCCGATCGCATCTAACACTCCAAACAGACTCATGTCACCGACCTCACCAGACTGCCCGACGACGTCCGACCGCCGGAAATCACGTTGGTGTGTCTGCACCTTAAAAGCAGTCACTGGGGAATGGGAGTCCCAAGGCCAGACCAGCTGAGGACCACTGATACAACGGACACCACCCAGGGTTATTACCTCCACCAAGGAGGTCATGTTTATGCCTGGGTTTGTTTGTCTGTTTGTTTGTCTGTCCATGTGCAAGATAACTCAAAAAGTTAAGGATGGATTTTCATGAAATTTCCAGGAAATGTTGATCCTGGCACAAGGAACAAATGATTAAATTTAGGTGGTGATTGGGGGGGGGGGCGCAGATCTGCCTTGGTGGAGGTCTGTGCTCTCCGAGTGCTTTTCTAGTTATATAGAAAATACAGACCAACATAACAGCTCTTCTTAACCATCTTCATGTTCAGTTCTAAATACTTGTAGTTGCATAATCCTCTGAATGCTTAACTATGAAAATAAATAATAACTCAAATTCAAATTTAACGTCAGTTGAAACGTAGCATCCATCTACTTCCTGGGTTCATCAACACTGTCAGTGAAGAGTAAACTGAAAACTCTTGGTGATCTTGAACTGAAGTGAATCTGACCATGACGCTGAAAGCTGCTGGAAACAAAACAACCAATCAGACCTTTGAAAACTAGAAGACGACTACAGCTAATAGTTCCACATGTAAAAATACAGGGAGGTAATGAGGGAAAAACACCCTCCACTGTACACCTCCTGTGATGATTCGATTACTGGAATGAAGCAGCGGTTGTTTGAAGAATGATGGGTATTCATGGCACAATTTGAAATCCTCCACTTTTTGTTGTTTAGAGGAAGAATGACATGACGCAGTTCCTGCTAATGCACCTGTGTAGACATATAATCATCAATTGTGCTTGAAATTAAATGGAGGCAGAGTAAACGGTGAGTAATTTCTCATTTTGGGATGGAGTCCTCATTGAAGTGCAGGCCCGTTTGCTTCAGCGGCGCCATGACGAAGCAGCTCCCTCCTCTAACGCTGCCTCTGCCTCTCTCCCACCAGCATGTGCATACCCTAATATGAATAATGTTTCTCCTCCAAGTCCCCCCTGTAATAAATGGAGTGCCATTTCACACAATGGCAAAGTCAGTCCTGTATTGATTAACTCTCATCATCGACTCACGATGCCTGCTTCCCTGATTTATGATTGTCTGTTATTTTTGCATTAGCTGTCAAATTCATCTTGTCTCTCCTCGGCTGGGGTCGGCTCACGCAAACAGTAAACACCCAGCACCCTGCTAGTGACACCCTCCGCTTCCCTCCGCCCCCGCCCCCACCCCCGCCCAGGAACAGGCTTTGTTTTGTGTGAAGTACAGCTCCACGTAGATAGAAACGCGTTCAGCCTGGTTTCACAGCAGGTTCATGAGAGGGAGGCAGTGTGTGGAGCTGCTGTCAGAGGGAACGCTCAGCAAACAGGAAACCAGTCTGATACAGGGCACACTGTCCAACAGGCCCCGGGGAGAACAGGTGTGTGCTCTGCTTTTATATGTGGACCAGACACTGTCTGAGCAAAAGATGCAAGTTCATCTTAATGGTTTTACTGTAGGATGGGAACGAAGCGTAACTGTGCACATGTGTCGTATGGTTTGGACTTGGTTTATTAGGACTTTAAAGCTGGAAGACCTAGGAAAAAATATGCACATTTGAAGATACAAACCTCTCTCAGTCCAAATCAAGACTAAATATGAACCTGTATTGTCATCGACACCATTTGGGTCACTCTTCCAGAAGTCTGTGCCGATCCACAGAGCTGAAGAGTCACACCTTCAGTCTGAGTTTCCTCTCAGACCATCTGAATAACAAAATGCTGACAGGTACGGTATGTATTTTAAGGCGGTGGTTTTTAAAGTGTGAGGTGTGGCTCCCCTGGGGGGCGCCAGAGGACTTCAGCAGAAGCGCAGCATGAGAAAAAAAAAACCTGAACAAGTGTTCAGAGAACGCAAACCTCCGCCAAGCACGCACACATGTGCATGTGTGGATCGACTCTTTCTGTTTAAATCCAACAGTTTCCAGGTTGTTCCATACAGCAGAAACAGTTGAAGCTTGGTACCAGTCATGTGTCTGTCCAATGAGATTCAATTCACATCAACATAATGAAAAATGTGTTATAAATGGGATTTTCAGTGTTCAATGTAAATGTCCACAGAGTCCACATTCCACAGTGGATGTGGACAATTTAGTTCCAGATACAAGAGATTGTTCTAAGCTACAGGTGGATCCAACTGGAGGAGAATCGGAGTCGTTTTGAATTTTTTATGAATTTTGGAAAATGTCTCAATGATGACAGATGGAAAATTGTAGATGTTGTGACCTTGTTGTGACCTCGAACTTTGTCCTACTGGGACCAAAATGGACTGGGTTGGTCCCAGGGCCTAGGCCTATCTGTGGGGAAGATTTGGGAAAGATGGGGGGAAGAGTTTTCCCATAAAACTGCTAAAAAACCAACAAACACACAAAGCAAAGCAACCACAATACCTCCTGGTGGAGGTAAATATTCAAATGTGAAGCTACAGACCTTCCCTCTGGACTCTCTCAGTCCAAATCAAGACTAAATATGATCATATATTCTTATTGATACCAGTTCTCCAGTTTTCTGTGCCGATCCACAGCTGAAGAGTCACACCTTAAATCCAAGGTTCCTGTCAGACCACTTGAATAAGAAAAGCACTCGGAGAGCGAAGCCCCCCCCCCCACCACCAAAACTTTACCATTTCTTCCTTGTGCCAGTATCAACATTTCCTGAAAATCTGTCCATAGCTTTTTGAGTTATCTTGCTAATAAACAAAAAAACAAACACACAAACACACAAATAAACACACAAAGCAAAGTGATCACAGTACCTCCTGGTGGAGGTAACAAAATGCTGAAAGGTACGGTATGTATTTTAAGGCGGCAGTTTTCAAAGTGTGGGGTGCGGCTCCCCTGGGGGCCGCCAGAGGATTTCAGGAGAGGTGCAGCATGAGAAAAAATAAACCTGAATTAAAAAGAAAAAAGTGTAAACATCTGGTTAGCTAACTACAGTACATGGAAGAGGCAAAACGCATCAGTTCTTAGTACCTCAAGTGAAAGTCAGAGAAGACAGAGTCTGTGACGAGCAGAAAACAGAGGAAGTATGACCCTGATTATTTCAAGTTTGACTTTTCATGCATTGGTCCTGACGATGCTCCACTGCCACAGTGTGTTATTTACAAAGAGGTGCTAGCTAACGACCGTATGCGACCATGTAAACTCCAGCGTCATATTGAAACTAAGCATTAAAGTTTGAAATGTTAAAAACACACAAAGATGTTAGGATGTATTAAAAGAGACGTTAAAAAACATAAACAGATGTTATGTATTTAAAAAGATGTTAAAAACACACAAAGATGTTGAAATGTGTAAAAAAAAAAATGTTAAAAACATACACAGATGTTAAAATTTGTTTAAAAAAAGATATTTAAGCCCATACACAGATAAACACGAATGTATGAATCTTCCAGTTCGTCTGAAATGTGGACATCGTAGATCTTCTCCCTCCACAAATGTCTATGAACTGGAAGATTTGTATAAACCCATCGTTTGTAAGAATCTTTGTGACCTAGGCATTAGCGCTCTTTCCTGGAAAATGACAACATCCGATTTCAAAAAGTGAAAAAAAAAAGGGTGTTTTTGGTCTGTTTTTCCACTTGTGTCAGGTAGTAACTTTCTTTTTTGTTATCAGAAAGAGAAAACGCAAAAAAAAAAACCTCTTTTAAATTTGGTTTATGTTCTGATACTGAAAAAGAAAAATGCCTTGAAATTCGATTTTAATTATTATATTTCAAAACGAAGATCAATTAACCACTAGTTTTTCTTTAGTTTCTGAAAAGAAAATCCAATTACCAACAGATACACTGACCGGTCCATTTGCTTATTTACAATTTTTAATTTGTGCGTACAATTGAAAGAATGGAAAAACAACTCGTATTTTTGAATTGTACATGAATAATAAAACTACTCATTTTTTCATTTTCCAATTGTAGATTCTCAATTGAATATGAAAAGAACAAATGATACAGATTTTTTTTTTTTTTTTTTTTATCAGACTGGTTTTCATCAGTCCAGTAGAATTCAGGACGCACTAAAACTGTTCTGGAGGCTCAAGACGGACCAACACCTTACTGACAAGGTCAACACTGAAGTATGTTTTTGTAGGTGACTAACATTTTGCTGTCGAAACACACCTCAAATAATCTCTCATCTACTTCAGACATGTTTAGATTATAGAGCTGCAACCGATTATTCGACTCAAAGTGATCCAAAAAAAATCATTCAACCACAATTCTCCTGAATCTTCAGCTTTGTTTCCTTCATTTCTCTGCTGTTAAACATTGGTTCCACTGTTGTGTTTCACACGGACGCTTATTGTGACGCACAAAGAAGCTTCAATTCAGGAAAACTGACACAGAATATTTCCCTTCAATCAATTCAAGTCGATTAATTGAATCGGGAATTTTTGCGTTGGCTTCAAGCACCTAATCGATTAATCGGTTGCAGCTCTATTAGATTATTCTCCAGGTGGTAAACAGGACTGTTTTATCCAAAAGCTGTGAGCATTGTTAGGTTCCCAGGAACCCAAAGGACAAAGACCAACTGTACAGACTGATCAGGTTTGGGCTGTTTTATTTAGGGCTCATTATAATTTCTATAGCTTTCTCTTTACACAAACTGATTTGACTTAGTCTTGATAAAAAACTGATAGCAGCTTTAACTCTATGGAAAGCACCCCC
Organism: Sphaeramia orbicularis; assembly: GCF_902148855.1. Classification (NCBI taxonomy): domain Eukaryota; kingdom Metazoa; phylum Chordata; class Actinopteri; order Kurtiformes; family Apogonidae; genus Sphaeramia; species Sphaeramia orbicularis. The sequence continues at coordinate 374,428 of NC_043969.1, forward strand.
CACCCCCCCCACCCCCTTTTTAAATTCGATATTTATCAATAGCTTTTAAAAACCGTGCTGTGTCTGTCTTGTATTTTTCTGTTTGGGTATGCATCTGAATGAATGGTCTGAAATTGAATTTCCACCTCAACTAATTAAGCTGTAGAAACAAGAGCCCAAAACTGTTTAAAATTTAAAACATAAATGCAGTCTTAAACTGCAGAAGGGAACTTTCACGAGCATTAATTCCTCACAGTTCTCTGACATTGAAAAAGGAGAAACTCACGCAAAATTATGGCTTTCAAACCATTTTGTGGGTGTGATTTTACAGCTCGACTAATCATTAAAAAAACCATCAAGTTGCTGCAAAAGTTAAAACCTCTGCTCACTTTGAATGGTAGACATTTATTTAAATCGCACTGAATTAACATATGTATTGCTACTATTTTGACGGCAGTCTCCAATTTGCATCTTCCAGGGTTGAATGTGGTTGAAGGCGGACTGTTCTAAGACAATATGTTTATGACTTTGAGATAAGAGCACACACCTTCAATTGCAGCTCTGCAATTTGAACGGAAATTTCCCCACAACGCACAACATTAAAATCATTTGAATAATGTTGTTTTGCAGATAGATTCTTCTTTCTTACCTTGCTTGTCGGGTGAAAGAGCTACTTTTAAAATGACAGCCAGATAGACACTTACCCTGTGCAATATCCACGCTCGCTTGTCTATTTAGAATTGTGATTGGACATCACTGCTAGCCCCCATGATCAGCTATCAGTTTAAACACCGTGTCCAGCTCCGTCAATTTAAAGAGCTGCTATTTTGCCCCCCCCCCCCCACACACACACACACCTCCCCCCACCCCCTCAACCCTGACTGAACTGGATCTAGCAAATGTCAAGGTACATAGGTCTAAGTTGGAGTAACCTCCCCTTTGGTCCGCTCCTTTTCTCCCTTCTTTCAGCCCCGCGGCGTTTCACTCTGGGAAAGTGAAGCGATAATAACAGGCGGGCTGAGGCGAGGGCTGTGGCTGGGGCTAAAGCGGCTCCTCAGCTCTAATGGCAGGGCTGTCTGCTCCTCGGGACCCGCCGGCTCGGGGGTTCATTGAGATTCCATTAGAGGCTGCGGGGAGCGCTTTCATTGCAGCCTTCCTTTTCGTTTGCCTGACACTCACACGGGGATCACTGTAAATTGGCTCTGTCATAGCAGACAATTTTTGAGATGTGAAGTAAATTAAACATGTAATCACACAGGAAGCGCTGCCGTGGGTTCCCAACACTTGACTGTGTCACAGAGCGGCCGGAGGCGTCTCACTAGCTTGTTTTCATTCCTCGTCGTTACCCTCCTATCTTTTCCTCCATCTCCTCATTGTTAAATTACACTGCACTATTTGCTTTCTTGGCATCTTGAAAAGATGATGTGCCGACCTTTAATGAGGCCAGGTCTCTGCTGCACATCCAAACACTGGTGATTTCACACGTCGAGCAACCCCTGAACTAACTCTGTCACAAACTTTATTGTTGCCATTTAGTTCTCTTCAACAGTCCAGGAGTCACTGTACCCATAGGTTATGTCACCTGACAGCTAGTGTTTACAGTCGTCCATCTGTCTGGGATACCTGCACACTGCACACACACTGGTTCTTCATTCCATTACTCCATTTTTGCAGTTTTTTTTAATCACCCACGTATTCCTGCTTGGTTTTTTTTGTTTCTTTTGTACCAGAGTATTGAGGTCCTGGGCGTCCCCCATTAAAATCATCCCATTCTGCCTCGGAACAGATACGTGTTTACTTTTACAGTCTACTGAAACCTAAGAGTAGGTTTTAATGGATAGGAGTATTTAATGTGTTCATGTTGTTCCATCCTGATTTAAAGTATCACAGACTATCAGAGAAGCATGTTGCCAGATATTCTGAACACCTGCAGCAGACAAAAAGTTGAGTCAAAAAGCAACAAAACACAAAAAAAACAAACACCTGATCTATAGGTTCTGCCCCTTTTGCTGGATTTTCTTGGAAAACTGACAAAGCAAGTTATCATATAATGTCCATGATGGAGGGAATCATTTTTTGTCTAATAAAGTTCTCACAGTGCTCCATTCTTGGGGAGTGCAGTAGGTGTATTACATCTGGTCTGCTTTGGTGGAGGTCTGCGTTCTCAGAGTGCTTCTAGTTGAAATTGTGCTCAAAATGTTCAAAAAGTACTAATACACACACTGAAATAATTTAACCAAGCTGTATTTTGAAAAACAACAAAAAAAAACAAAAAACAAATAAAATAATAGGCACAACGTATTCTCTGTTGGCAGAAACATTCAAATATTAACATGTAACATACAAACATACAACAACATACAACTGTGCATTAAAGATGACACCTGATGGACACTGTCGGACCATTTTACAGATCAAGTTTGAGTTGTTTTAGTTTCTTTTTCAGACAGAGATAAATAGATACAGTCTCTCCCTCTCTTTCAAAGCGTGGTAATCAAACACAGTTATCACGATAATTAGAATTTAAACGATAATAATAACCATCGGAAATTTTACCACAGTTTATCGTCATACCAGTAATGGTTACATCCCTTCATGTAGGTCTGTTCTCTTGTCAGTGCCCTTGAGCACGGTGCTGATGAGGATTTGGAGTTGGCCTCTGGTGTCAGATTCAGACACAGACACTGGAAGTGCGTTGGCAGAAGTGTATTTTCTAATGCAGAGTCGAAGCCCTTTTGTCCCCACCAGGCTGTTATGCACCAGTTTGTTTTATCCTCCTCAGACCCAGCTGTGGGTTTTCTGTCCACATCTGTGGACAAGAGTTTCACAAATTTATACAAAAAAAAAAAAAAAAAAAAAAAAACAGAAAACTGTCCACCACAAAGGACATTCCATAAAAATTACAAAAAAAAACTGCATCTGAAAAAACTGTTGCATCATGATGTTTCCAATATAGGCACTGATTTAATAAAAAAGAAAAAAAAGCTGGTACTGCTGACATTTCCTGGGTCTGAGGAGGTTCATATGTGGAAATGTATCTCACTTAAAGGTGGAGTGAGCCATTCAAACCCATTATTATTTTAGTAAATTCAGTTAATTCCCCCTTATCCTTATTACTGTACGCTGAGGACGTCCTAGTGTTTGTACACAACGCCGTCACTGGAAATGGTTAAATGTAACACGGCTCCGATGCAGCCAATCACCAAGAGAGTGTGTGTGTGTGTGTGTGTGTGTGTGGGGGGGGCTGTTCTTGAGCACTGACAATTGTAAAGATGTCCCTTTTTTTTTTTTTGTCTTTTTTTTTTGTCTTGTCCAGCATCATAACAGCAGAACGGTAGTCTAGCTCCAAGGGAAACGTCATAAAGTCTATGAGGCTCCCCTTGATATTCTACTGTCTTTATTCTGTTGAACCACATTTCGATGCCAGATCTGATATGAAGGAACAGGGGAGAGGAGAAGAAAGAGGGAGAAGAGAAGGAAGGAGTGGAGGGGGGAAAAAAGGAAGAAGAAGATGGTGAAGACCCTCACAAGAAAATACCAACAATAGCAACCATGGTGATAATTATAATAGTAACAGTAACTAGAAGCAGAACTGAGTAAACTGGGCAGAAAGACAGAAAACAACAAACAAAATTACAATAAAATAAAATAAGTAAGACCAATTAAATGAGGAATATAAGAAAAGAAAACTTGAACAGGATATCATAAACAACAGCCCAAATAATATTAGCAACAAATTCACACTACATCAGCTGTTCACATTAATCCAGTGTTTTTCAGCCTTGGGATCGGGAATTGAAATGGGGTCGCCTGAAATTCTGAGTAATTGATGCTGCAGCTCTTTCATAATTCATAGTTTCAGTTCTTGTTTGTTCAGTATTAATTGTCCTCCTTTTAAATCCCAGCTGGACTGACTGGACAGATCCTGAGCCTTTGTGCAGTAATCTACACCTGGATTTACTGCCTCTGTCCACAAGAATAGACATTATATAGACTAAATGTCCACTAACATTAATGTTTATTTTACAGCATAGTATAGCAAACTATTACAGGATCAAAAACAATGAATTTTAGCACAAAAAAAAAAAAAAAAAATCTCTGTTTTGAATGTCTGGGGTTGCCAGAAATTTGTGATGTTAAAATGGGGTCATGAGTCACAAAAGGTTGGAAACCACTGCATTAATCTCTTGTGACAGAGTGACTGCATCAGAGTAAAACAAAGAGAAGAACTGTAAAAATGTCCAACTGCACCGAGCACTGGGTCGGTCTGTGGGCTGTTGAGTCTTTCAGGAATGGTTTGCATTAAAGACCGTTTAGTGCAGGGCTCTCAAACTCATGTTTTTTCAGGTTCCACATTCAGCCTGACTTGATCTGCAGTGGGCCGGACCAGTCAAATAATAACAGAATAACCGATAAATAAACTGATTTTACTGACATTTCTTCAGTAAAATCAGTGTAATTTTCTCAGTCTTCTTCCTCCACTTCTCATTAGTCCATGTGCAGATTCTGGATCAGATCTACAAAGACACTAAACACTGAGGAACAGGAAGAAAAGAGTTCAAACTGGACTGAATTTAATACAGACATTTCAGGTTGGACACATTTGTTCAAGTTATTCACATTTTATTGGTACAGGAGAGTTTGGAAATGGAAATATTTTCATAATTTAATGTTATTTTTTGCACTAAAACAAAGACAAAAATATGAAGTTGTTAATTCAAGATTTTTTGCTTAATTCAAGATTTTTTTTGTCTTACTTCGAGATTCTTTTTTTACTTAACTGAAGATTTTTTTTGCCCAATTCAACATTTTTTCCTTAATTCAAGCTATTTTCTTTTTGTTTTGTTTCATTCAATTCAAGACTGTGGAACTTTTGCACTTCTATTCATTCCACAGGCCAGATTGGACCTTTGCATGTTTGACACCCCTGATTTAATGAGTAAAACCTACTTATGCAAACAGGGGAAAACACCTGTGAGGATTTGAAGGTGCTCCTCCTGATCTTCAGCACATATACTTCCAGGCCAAGGTTATTATCGTTAACGAAAACTAACGAAATGACCAAAACTAGAATTGTAAAAACATTTTCATTAACTGAAATAAAAAAAAAAAAACTATAATTAAAAGAAAAAACATAACTAACTGAAACTGAATTGTGTGTTTCCAAAACTAACTAAAATGGATAAAAATTATGGATCAAATTCCCTTCGTTTTGGTCTTTGTCAATGTCAGATTGATGTTAAATGGATTTCTTTGTCTCTGTCAGTTTTCTGTGCTGTCTCCATACGACACTTTTTGCTCCGTCACTTGTGTTCACTTGTGGTTTCCAGTCGTCTTCTGGTCCCCACTCTACCTGGAAACATGGAGGCTAAAGCAGCAGAGTCCTGTCTGGGATTGATTTGAATACGACCACAGAGAAGAAGAGAAAAGAGACGACTAAACTAAAACTAATACTAAAACTAAACTACAACTAAACTTAAACTAAAACTAAGCATTTAGAAAAAAAGGAAAACTAATAAAAACTATCAAACCTGCTCCACAAACAAATTAAAACGAACTGAATTAGAGAAAAAAAGTCCAAACTAAATCAAACTAAACTATAGTGAAAAATCCAAACCTATTAGAACCTCGTTCCTGCTTCCACTGCCTGTTGTCTGGATAGTCGGACACTGCGTTCCCGTCACAAACCCGCTCTATCCCATCATTTCTCGCCCATGCACGGGCCTCTTCTTTCTGCCTGGTGATTAAGCTGTTGTATGTTGTCTCTTCCCATTCCCATGTTGCAGCTGAAAGCCCAGTGAAGTGCTGTTGGCAGTCCACCGGCCGGGTACTGCTTGAGTGGAGGAAACAGTGAGGAATGGAGCAGCAGAGGCTGAAAAATTAGGTCCCTGCCTTGTAATTCAGTGGCGGGAACTGATATCATCAGGCTGCAGCGGGCTATCAGGCAGGTAATACCACCCACTGACTGTAATCGCTAATGAAGCTACTATTGAGTTTATAATGCGCTAAATGATGCAGACTCCCTCTCCAGATAAACACGTCCCAAATAAACGATTTGGGTGGTAATTGCACTCCGCCAGTGGCCTGTTAATAGAGTGGAGGCACCGATGAAAGGGTTAACTCCTTTTTCTGAAGCATCCTCTCACTGGCTCATTGCACTCTCATTTCTACAGAGATCTCAGCATTCCCTTGGTTATCAGTGTACTTAGAAAGAAAACCTAATTAGACAAAAACGCCTTTTTTCTCATTCCCTAATTAGGTCCTTAACATAATTAGCAGGTGATGTTAATAACCCTCTTTTAAAACCTATTAAAAGGCTGTTTGGGAGCAAGTGGTGGAGAGGAGTTGGCCTGTGGGCAGTCAGGCAGCCCCTCCGAGGGCCCGGCGAGGACAGCCGAGCATGCTGGGAGTGGCCTCATCAGGACTGGAGTGCCACTGCATGAGGACTTTGGCCCCTGTGGAGACCATGGTAACACAGAGACCAGGGTAACACACAGACCAGGGTAACACACAGACCAGGGTAACACAGAAGGTCTGCAGCCAGCAGAAGACACTACCACACACAGGCACAGGGCGGTGGGCTGGGCTGGGGTCATGCATCCAGTTCTGGCAGAGTCTAGGGCATTAGTGACTCCAGACTTTTACGGATCGACTTATTTACAAGGTTATTATCGTTAAAAAAAACTAACGAAATGATGAGAATAGAATAGTAAAAAAAATTTTGTTAACTGAAATAAATAAAAACTATAATTATAAGAAAAAATCATAACTAACTGAGACTATATTGTGTGTTTACAAAACTAACTAAAATGGATGAAACTTATGGATAAAATTCCCTTTGTTTTGGTCTTTGTCAATGTCGGATTGATACGGAAGCGATTTATTTCGCTCTAGCAATTTTAGCTAGCAGCACCATACGACACTTTTTGCTCCGTCACTTGTGGTTTCCAGTCGTCTTCTGGTCCCCACTCTACCTGGAAACATGGAGACTAAAGCAGCAGAGTCCTGTCTGGGATTGATTTGAATACGACGACAGAGAAGAAGAGAAAAGAGACCACTGAACTACAACTAAACTAAAACTAAGCATTTAGAAAAAATGAAAACTAATAAAAACTACCAAACCTGCTCTAAAAATGAATTAAAACGAACTGAATTAGAGAAAACAGTCCAAACTAAATCAAACTAAACTAGAATGAAAAATCCAAAACTCTTAGAACCTTGGTTCCTACTCTCAGTCGTCTTCTTCCTTCAGTCTTGGTCTTGTGCTACTGATGCACGGGTGGGTTTTTTTGTTTTGTTTTTTTTTTTAACCCCGCTTTGTGGCATTTTTGGGCCCGCACCAAGCCGACCTGGGTCTGCTGATCTGCACATCACTACCGCTCACTGTGCTCCATGTTTTCATGTAGAAAGACGACAGTGTCCACATGAGCTGAATGAAGGTGATGGAAGAGAGAGAGAATAACACACAACTAATGAGTAACATAGACACGTTGACAAACTGATTTTTCAGTGAATGCCCTCGCAGAGTCCTGCACGGGTCCACTTCTCCATCTGCAGGTACCCGACCCGGTGCAGGACTCTGAAGCGTAGTATTGCAAACACTGGAAGACCTGGAACTACTGCAAACAACCGTAAGGAGGACGCTTGTCTGGGAAGTCAAAAGTGCTCAGAAAAAGAACTTCGAACTTATCTTTAAAAATCGGACCAGTGTCCCTGTATCTTAGCGTCCAAATTCAAAGCTTTGGGAAATGTATCCAGATCCATTTATCATCACCCAGTTCTGTGTATTTATTCTATTACAGAAATAGTCCATGTTTTGGTCATATTCCAATCAGATCTGTAAAAAATTCAAATTCACACTTGATATCATTGACACTGATTTATTGGATCAATCCACTTCCTATCTGTTATAATGGGGAAATTTTTCAAAGTGGCACCAAATCCAGAATCAGATCCGGATCCAAAAAATTTCAATCCCTTGTGTTGACATCATCATACAGAAGCTGTAGACCAAGTTTGAAGTCAATCAGAACTGGAGTTTGGGAGAAGACGACGATTGAAATTTTTGTAACGGACAACAGACGACAACTGACGATGACAGACAACGACAGATGACGGACAATGACAGACGACAACAGACAACAGTAGCTTATGGCCTGTTGGCTGCTAAGCTAACTATGGATGCACCTGTGGTGAATGTCTAGGCCAACACCAGTTCAGAATGTTCACTGAAAGAGACGGAGGCTGCAGTCTAAGGGGAGACCTACATTTAAAAAAACATAAAGTAAGAACAACAGTGAAAAGTATGTGCAGAACAAGTAAACCAGTCTGAAGCAAGACATAAAGCAAAGTACAAACATACATATATTTAAAAGAAGGTATAAAATATTATTTCTAAATAAGTATATGGAAGATGAAGGATACACACAGTATTGTCCCAAATACCATTCGTGATTTCTTTGAATTAAGAGAGAGTAATTCTAATTTCAGAGATGTTTATATTTGTGAATGGACTAAAGTGAGGACAAATATAAGATCTAGATGGACTGGGGCTGTGGGTGTGAAATTATGGGATGGACCTGATGATGCATTAAAGTTATTCACTCCTTTGGCAAAGTAAAAAAAAAAAAAAAGCCTTAAGTTTAAAATTATTGAGGAATACTGAATTGAGATGGTAGATGTGTTTTTGTTGTTGATTTTTTTCTGTTTATGGTGTGACTGCTCAGTTCTGTACACATTTAATTTAATGTAAGCGGTGTACCAGGTGAAAAGGATAGGCAAAAAAATAACTTTTGCTTCTAGCCTATTCCTTTTTTGGTTTTTATGTTTATTATAATTATTGTACTAAGTGCAATGATTAATGTACAAACCAAAAATAAATTCATTCATTCATATTTAAAATTATATTTTTAACTCATAACATTGCCAATACCAGTGTTATGTTCTGTTTTTTTAAATGTTTTAGTTGAAGTCTTTCAGCCCTTTATCGTGCGTGTATGTATGCATGAAAAACCCTTTGATTCAACAGGACGGATATCTGCCACGGTCATCAGTAGGGCTGTAAGAAAATATCAGTTCTGCAATATATCATGATATTTCATTTCACAATACTGTATCGATATTAAAAAGTACTGCATCGATATTTTAAGGTATTTATTCAAATGCAGATATGACAGAGGTTCATTTTTGTTTTTCTTTGTTTATAATTTGTTTATTATTATTTGACAGTTTTATTAAATAATGGTTTTCTGAATCATCTTCAAAGCACTTTTTTCTGTCTGAGAGGCAGACGTTAGTTCCTTTGTTGGGATTGAACTCAAATCCTGTTCTGATGTTAGTTGTGAAATAATAGAATTTGAACATTTAAACAGGATCTGAAACTGGAATGTCTGTAAAACAGAATTTCAGTTTGAACACAGTTTAAACATTTGGTGATAGAACATTAGATCCTGTTGGGATCAAATAAAAATGTGTTTAGTATTTGGACATATTTTGGGTGTAATTCAATTCTTCAAGGAAATAATCTTTAAGAAAAAAGACACAAACAAAAAATTGCCTTTTTAACAGTATCATGATATATCGTGATATATCGTATCATGATCCTAGTATTGTGATTTGTATCGTATCGTCAGATTCTTACACAGGCCTAGTCATAAGTGAAAAAAACATCTTAAATAATGGTTCCAATACTGGCCATTATGGGCAATACTAACTGACACCAAACTCAGCTAATACAGCGGTGCAGAGCTGGTAAAAACAAAAAGATTAAATTATGACACGTGACATTAAACAGTGTAAAAGTTAAAGTACCTTACATGTCTTCATTATTAAAGCCACTCAACTTTAGTTTCATACATAAAAGGAGCTGGTCAATAAGTGGAGAAACAATGCTAAAAGAAAATACTAAATGTACTTGTGGTCCATGTGGTTTGTAGTTTCTGTAGGTAACTCTATGAAAAGTGCTTTGACCGGTTGAATTTCTATGTAAATCTGATTGAATCACCAACAGGCCAGAGTGACGGCCACCTTTTTTTCTCTTTTGTAGCTAATTCATGTCGTACCTGCGCAGCGTCCAACAGCAGACACGGGCAGTTGGTGACTAGAATATTGACTGTAGTGGCTAATGTGCCAGATCTATCCCTGACGAGCTGGTAGAAAGCCAAACAGTACTGTGAGAGAAGATGAGTGGAGCTGTTTGTGAGCAGGACCCAACCTGAACTCCAAATGAACGCTCACACTGCTGTGTGTGCTGGACGGGCAAACACACCACTGTTTGATGACATGTTTGCCTTGTTAACGTCACAGTGTGAGACACGCTGTAAAGTTTTGAAGCCAGAAATTACTAATTACACTGGTCTACTTTTTTTTTTTTTCCAAATTATCTGCTTCAGAGATTGAATGTGTTAAATGTTACATATTTTAAGCAGATTAAACAGAAAACAAATGACAGAAGGGCTGGTTTGCTCCTGTTTTTAACGTATATGATAATGTGTTTTTCCACATCCGTGTTGGATTATGTACATTTATACAACAGATTTATAAATGTTCCACTGATAGAACCTGTACAGTGAATGTATTGTCATGTGCAGACAGTGTTTTAAAGTAGATCTGTAGCTCTGACACTAATATTCCTTTAGAGTTAACCCTGTAATGCCTGAACCATTAAATCACTGACAGAAAATTCCAGTTCTTTGAGCCTTTATTGGTCCTTCTGAACAACCAAAAACATTTTTTTCAAGTCTCAATTTCCATGTGTGATTTTCAATTGTGTATCATATTTGATACATCAGGTCTCAAGGCTAAAATGTTATTATTTTTGAACAAACAAAAACATAATATAACACAAACCTGTCTAACACATTGGTAATTCCTTTTCTAAATGGTCCCAGTTCTTCCTCATTAATGTCAGTCTTGTAGTGTCACTAAAGGCCTCTGGTGAATGAACTCCTCCCCCTGGTGGATCTGTGTATTGCATGTATCTAATTGTATACATCAGGTTTTTCAAGAAAAAAAAAAATCACACTGATCATGTAGAGGGCTTCAAAACTCATGTATCAAATATGATACATTTGGCATTACAGGGTTAAACCCATTCTCTCGTAAATTCTCCCATTTCACATTTTGACTAAAGACTGTATCCAGGAAACTTCAGCAAACAAACATTTTTGACTGGATTTTTCTTTATCAGTGACTCTCGTGGTAAAATTCACTACTTTACTTCTGGAAGTGTTTTACTTGTAGACCAGTGGAACAGTCATAGTTCTGTGTTTTATCCCTTTTAGTAAAAAATAATAATAATCAAGAGTTCCAGCCATTGTTGTTTCTTCAGTACTGGGAAAAATCTATATCTTACCAAGTGTATTTTTCTCATTTCTAGTCAAAATATCTCATCCCACTTAAAATAAAACATAATCACCTACATTACCTGAATTAAGCAAAAGAAAAATCTTGAATTAACTTGAATTAAATCTTGAATCTGCTAATGGAACAAGTGAAAATTATCCTGGTAAGATTTCTTAAAATAGGATTTTCAAATCAAATCAAATTTTATTAATATAGCACCAAATCATAACAAACACTACCTCATGACACTTTACAAACAGAGCCTGTTCAAGATCTACTGTCTATAAATCAGTTCTTACATCTCACTGAAATGTTCCTCTTTAGGTGATTCTGTCTGATTTTAAGTGTGATCAGATATTTGGACTAGGAATAAGAAAAATACACTTGGTAAGATTTAATTTTTTTTTTTCCAGTGTATGAAAATTTGAGTTGAAGTAGACCCATATCTAAACTTGATTTTGCCAAACTGTCAATGTGAATAATCATACAACAGTATGATTTTAAGTACAACATAACTGTATTTAACTAAATCTAATACCTGTTAATCCACTAATCCTATCAAAACATGTAAATAATTGGTGTAAAATGCAGTTCTTCATCTTTTCATGGTCATTAGATATGACCATATTTGGACGTTCAGAGGCTCCGTAGTTGCCATGGAAACACCGTCATCTTCTACAACATTGATTCTCCAGTCAAACCCATGCAGTTGGATCAGTGACAGTGGATGGACACACTGGGTTTATGTTCAGTTAAAGACAGATTTAACTGAAAAAGTCCCTTTCTGCAGTATTCTCTGTTTTTGATACAATAACCCCCAACTTTAATCTGAGCTTTTAAGAACATCGTCATGATCAGTGAATAAAATATACGAAAATACATGATTTATACTGATAAATTACAAAGTACAGAAGATAATATTATAATAAATGGTGATAAATCACTTAAGAAAGGTTAGATATAGAGAAAATTCATTTAGGAAGTGACACAAAAGTAGCGCTGGGCCTTTATGGGTTAAATATTAAAAATATTATGAAATACTGCACTTCATCAAATTATTAGTCAGTTTTATTTTATGTAACCTCATTTGAATCTGTAAAGTAACTAGCAACTAATGCTACTTGTACTAATATAGTGCCATAAATAGTACAATATTTGCCTGCAGAACACAGTATAGTAAAAGTATCACCTTACATAAAATGGTAATAAACATTTTCCTCCAAACTGAGCGTAGATGAGTGTCCTCAGTGACTCAGAGGGTCAGTGTCCTGCCTTTCACAGTGGGTTTGTTTACAGTGGATTATCAACTAAACTTGACAGTGAAGTGCAGGTGATGCCACATACTACCATCCAGAAGGATGTAAAAGTACAGGCTTTATGTCAGTACAGCTTATAGTACAGTATACAGTACTACTACACACACTGTCACACCACTGTACATTAACAGAACAATTATAACACAGGTCATGTGTTGTTATGACGTGCCTCTTTAATATACTGATGGAGGAGACTCTTAAAAAGTCAGGTCAAGATGTTTTCATACTATTTTCCTTTGGAAGACGTCATAATAATTGCACTATCGTCATACCTGCTGCTGTTCTGATCCATTATTCACCTCAGAACCACTGCTGTTTTGCACGACTGTTGCTACTGTGAACAGACTTACATATACACATCATATTCTATTATAGTTTATTCCTTATACTACCCACTTATTTTCATTTCAGCTCACATGTGCTCAGAGCTCTTCTTTGTGTCTGTGTTCATATTAAATCAGTCTCAGTGAATCCAAAGGAACTTTGTGTTGGTAAATGACAGTTGTTCAAATGGACAGGATTTCAGTTCTGTTCAACATGTTGATGCTCATATGAACTATGTTTTCAGCTCCAAAATGAACCATTTCAGCACAATTAATGCTATATTTTCATGTCACAAATGGACAAGTTCTATTTGAACTGAATTTACCTGAAAAACAAATCTTCTCTTCTTTTGGATTCCCCAGTTTTTCTTCCCAGATTCTCTCCTCCATATCACATGTTTTATTTGTACAGGTTCAATCTGGAGTATGGTGCTGATCCATCCTGCTTCTGTTCCACCAATACATACATGAAGAATGGCACACAGCACTGTTTACATCAACACTTTTACAATAAGAAGCATTTTTATACAGAAAGAACAATTCTATATTGTTCTTTCCTCTTTAGTCTGATGATAAACTATCCAATAAATAATAGTGCTCCTAGTTTTTGCACAGGGATCATTAGTGTAAACGCTGACGTGGCTGCAGAGCATCAGTATGATGGGATCCACAACAACCATGTCACATCCGTCCACTGACACATTTAGTGTTTTTGTGTCAGCTGGGATTGTTTTAGATCCACAATACCAACATTTATGAAGAAGAGCACAATTAGCAATAGGAAGTCTAGAAGTTTATTCCTAATAAAGTACTGGTACTGACCAGAGCATCATGGGTAATGTCACGTCCGTCAGCCAGCAAAAGTTTTCACATCCACGTGCTATTCCAAATCCAATATTTATGAAAATAGAGCTTCCACTGTCAGAGAATATCAGTAGTCTGTGCACAAATGGATTAGCATTATTTACACACAGTTTTATGCATTTATGACAACTGGGTTTTTTTGGACAAAAATGGACACTCATTTGACCCCCTAAGGAAATTTTAGCCGATTTAAATTTTACCTCTTCTTAAAAATATTTGCATGGCTTTTTTTATTTACAAGGTTAGAGAGAAACAATATCTCAACTCTGCGTATTCTGTGCATCTAGTGAATTGTCAAAATAAAAATCTTTGAGTCTAACACACACACACACACACACACACACACAGACATGTAAAACAAGTAAAACATTCGTAAAATTCAAAGATTTTCAGTTAAGAATGTAAAAGCCACCTATCCTTGCAGATGTCATATTCTGTCAGACATAACTTTGCTCTGAACTAAACAATAACTCATTCATTCATTCATTAATAATTATTCAGAAAGGTTCTGCACCTGAACCCATGTATGTTGTGCATGAACATCAGTTTCATAGCTCATATAATGACAGCCTGTGTAATATTTGCCCAACACACTCCTTCCACTCAGTATATGTCATTCTTTTCCAATCCATAGGACAGGAGGAGGAGGTGCATTGTGTGTGGGCCTGCGTCACAAACCACCAGGGGGCATTGTGTATTCAATAATGCACCCAGAAAATTACCATAGACGCAAAACAGGGTGCATTGTCACTAACTGGCCTCCAGTGAAATATTGTTGACAGGGCTCAGGAAAGTGCTGCGGGTTCCAGTGAGCAGTCTGTGCACTCTGCCGAGGAGGAGGAAGATGAGGAAGAGCCCGCCGCCGACCAGAAGAGCCCAGTCCTCGTCTTTAATTAAGTATCTGAAACATCAATTTAAATGTAAATATCGGTGGTGCAGCGCCACTCATGCGTAAATTAGAGGGTTGGCCCAGCCACGTTCCTCTCTCTCCCAAGTCCCTCGCTCACTTACGCTGACATCTGCTCACAGCTGCTCGGCCCGGGGCTGCCCCCCCCCCCCCACACACACACACACACACACACATGCACACACACACAAACACACACATGCACATGCATACATACTCACTCACACATGCATACCCCCCCCCCCCCCAAAAAAAAAATGTACAGGTCCACTTTCCAGCCTTTGTTGAGTGCAGTCGGTGACTCCTCTGCCCGTCGTCTGTCCTCATGTTTCCATCCTGTTTCAGGCCAAATGACGTCATCACTAACTTCTACATTTGCATCCATCTGACAAATTATGTAATGTGTGTTTAGTGTTTGTAAATTTCTTGGGTCGTGTGTGCATTTTCACTTTAACATGTTAACCTTCAGATTTTCAGATTCTCAGATTCTTCCTCTTCTTACATAAATACTTTCCAGATTCACCTGTGCTTAAAGCAAACGTCCGTCTCTGGCAGAATGACGTCAACAGTGACTTCTTACTTGATTCTGGCAGGTTTAAGACAAAGATCACATCCTTTACAACATGCTGAACATACGACACATGAACTGGGTTTATTATTTTCAGTTCTGGGAAGTGCATGGACATTGTCTTGTAGTGGCTTGTAAATATTATGAGCAAAGTATATATTTACACTTTGCACCAGCTTGAAATGGTTTTAGCAGTAATGGTTGACATGAAAACCCATTTAGAATGTTCAGAATATCATGGGCCTTTGACAGGATTTACAGTAAATCTGACGTTTAAGGTAATGCCCTTTAGAAGGTATTGACCATGAAATACAGTAAGTACATTAGTCTTTAATGTATTTTATTTATTTTGTGCATTTACATTATAACATGCACTAAATGCTGTTTGCAGCCTCCTCTGTAGGCTGATAAATATATCAACATTTACATACATAGTAAATAAATCACAGCAGTGTATAAATGAGTGTGTAGATGATTATGGCAGAAAAAGTCTGTGATTTCCTTTTAGTTTTGTTAAAATTAGCTACTGTTAACTACAATCATATAAATACAAGTTTAAGAAAGTCAACTCCATTTCATGTCCATGAAATCCTCCAAAATTTGGAAATAGCTGTACAGAAGTGTACAGAACTGTCCCAAAGCCAGTGCTCATCATCACCTGCTAACTTCTGCTGTTCAGGTCTGTGCTTACACTTAGTGACTCGCTTACAAAACACTGAACAACTAAAGAAAGATCTTCTGATTTATTTACACAACATTTACAACAGTTCACACCTGCACTGGCTCCCTGTCAAACACAGAATAACATTCCAGATCCTCCTCCTCACCCACAAAGCCCTCCATCACCCCCACCCCCCCCACCTCACTGATCTACTCCAGCCCCATGACCCCTCCCACCCCCTCTGATCCTCCTCTGCTCACCTCCTCACCCCACCATTAAAAGCCAAGCACTGAACCTGGGGGGCCAGAGCGTTCTCCATCGCTGCCCCACCCCTTTGAAACTCCCTCCCACCTTCCATCCCACACTGCTCCCACCCCAACACCTTCAAATCCCTTTTAAAAACTCACTTATTTAAGATTGCTTTTAATGTTGAACTGTTTTGTATTTATATAGCTGCTTTCTGCACCTGCTTTTATCTGTTTTTAATGTGTTAGATTTCTGTTTTTATCGGCTGTATGTAAAGTGTCTTTGAGTTTGGTGAAAAGTGCTATACAAACAAAATGTATTATTAACAGTGAAGGGTCCAAGTGGATGAAACAGTTGCAAAGTGTACGTGTTAGTAATTAAGTGTGCACTCGTCGTAACATGGCTAGGTCGTATTTTTTCTCAAATTGTGAATCAGATTCACTGTATTTTCTTAGTAGGTAAAGCAAATTAAAAACAGGGCATATTGTAATAAAGAAACAATAATGCTAAATTTCTTTCACTGTTTATATAGAAAATGCTTAATTCAAAATGAAAGAAAAATATATGAATTGAAAATTTACATAAATGTAACTTTACATGCATTTTAACAAGTTTAGGCTGGGAAATAAATATAGAACGGATGCTTAAGCTTTTGTTAATATAGTGTTGCCAAATGTGGACCAAACAGTACATAAACGTCACATGTGGATGACAGGACTGTGCAGTGAGAAACAGACTCTAGTATTCCCTACTCATGCATTTCTAAGCACACAGGATGTGCATGGAAGCAGCTGCAGGGACTGTTTTTGCTCACATGTGTGCATCCTTCAGTTTGTGTGTCCACTGGCTCTTCCTCTGCCACTAACTGCCTCTTTCGCTCGCTTGCTTTCCGTCTAGAATCACCCGAGTGGCGCGGCTGGCCTTTAGCTGGCCGTCTGCCGGCCCATCAGGGCACAGCTCATAAAGAAGAGCTTCCTCTGATGGAACCACGGAGGGAGAGAGGGAGGGAGGGAGGGATGATTTCACAGAGGGGTGGAGGGGATCTCTTCTAACAGCCCCCTGAGGAGCCCCTCCCATCTCATTGCTATCACAGGCAGGGTGAGTGGAGGCCCTTTGCAGTGGTCACAGTGGAAGACGGTGGACTGTATCACCTCACTAACCTCAAGCGCAGCTGATTAACCAGCTCATATTCAGCCATTAAAGGGTGAAGAAGTGAGCCGACAGGGGTTGGAGGGGGGGGTCGGGGGTGGGGGGGGGTTGAAGAAGAGCAAAGGCTGACAATATGTCCGATATCTGCCTTTGTGTATTCTCCTCAGTCTAGATCAGGGCTCTCAAACTCCTGTTCTTTCAGGTTCCACTTTCAGCCCCATTTGATCTGCAGTGGACCGGACCAGTCAAATAATAACAGAATAACTGAGAAATAATGACAACTGACCATTTGGTCTTTGTTTTAGTGTAAAAAAAAAAAACATTAAATTATGAAAATACTTCCTTTTAGAAACAATCCAAACAAAAAAGATGTGAATGACCTGAAAAAACAATTTATTAAGAAAAATCAGTGCAATTTTAACAATATTCTGCCTCAACTTCTCATTTCTACATGTGCATTATGGATCATATTTAAAAAGACACTGAACACTGAGGAACAGGCAGAAAAGAGTTCAAACTGGGCTGAATTTTCTTTAAACATTTCAGGTTGTTCATATTTGTTCAGGTTATTCATATTTTATTCTTACAGGATAGATTGTAAATGTAATTATTTTCATAATTTAGTATTTTTTTTCATTAAAACAAAACAAAACAAAAAAAAATAGTTGTCGTTATTTATAGGCATGATGCAATATTTTTTTTTTTTTACATCAAACTGAGAAGAGACCATGGAGTCATTATTTTCTGTAGGTTTTTATGTCATTATTTTACATGAGATCGTATTGGTCTGTATGTGGAACCTGAACTAAAATGAGCTCCACAGCCTTGACTGTGGAATTTTTGCACAGGCCTGACTGGAACCTTTGGTGGGCCGCATTTGGCCCCCGGGCCGCACGTTTGAGACCCCTGGTCTAGATCATGGTATTAGGGGACGACATCCTGGCATAATGCCAGGGGTAGATTTCATGTCAGGACTGCGGCTCCAGTGGTGTTTAGTCTGCAGCAGCCCGTGTGCCAATGGCTTGTTAGCTGCAGCTAAAAGAATTAGGATTGACATGTTCACTCTGCAGAACAATGTAGCTTTTAAGTGGTGTCGTCTCTGCTCCTTATGGCTCTACATGTATGAGAATGTGCTAATCGGTTAGACAGCGCTAATCTGAAGTGAGAGATTCCAACAGGTCTGCACATTTCCACTGGAGTTTTTTTCTGCTGTAATACTGTTAAAGCTGACCTGAAAGAGTAGGCCTGAATGTAGAATTAGCAGCTCTATTCTGCCAATCATGCATAATATCATAGACGTTCTTGTTCTTGATGAATGTATATGATACAGATAAGCAGTAGGGATGTAACGACAGGAAAATTTCATATCACGGTGACTGTGACCAAAATTATCACAGTTATCATTATTATTGCAGTATTGTTCAAATGTGCTCAAAATGTTCACAAAGTACTAAAACACACAATGAAATAATTGAACCAAGATGTATTTTGGAAAAAATAAATTAAATAGTAGCCACAATGTACTCTCTCTTGGCAGAAACATTCAAATATTAACATGTAAACAACAAATATACAAATGTGCATTAAAGATGGAACCTTATGGACACTGTTTGACCATTTTACAGATCAAGTTTGAGTTGTTTTCGTTTATTTTTCATAGATAAATAGATAGATAGATAGATAATCTCTGTCTCTGTGCACTTGGATCGGGTCTCTCTCTCTCTCTCTCTCTCTCTCTCTCTCTCTCTCTCTCTTTCTAAGTGCGGTAATCAAACATGGTTATCATGATAATTAGAATTTAAACGGTAATACTAACCGTCAGGAATTTTACCGCGGTTTATCGTCATACCGGTAATCGTTACATCCCTAATGCGCAGTGGTGATCTGAAACCTGTTCACATTCTGACAAAGTGAAAAACCTTCTGTTTCCATCAGACATCTGTGAGTCCAGCCTTCTGATGCTGGTTTAAACAGACACTACTACAGTCTTGGTCGACTTACAACGCTGCTATTCCGTCCTTTTCAGTTTTATGTGTCCATTAACACCATCAAAGTCTGTGTAAATCAACCTTCCTAATCAGCTCTATTGTGTCTTCACATTAGGATTTAATTTGCACTCAGTCTGATCATGTTTCACTGACTTTTTCATGGGTAAAATGTTTTAAAAATGTTTAAAAGTCAGCGTCTTTATCTGTTTACAACAGCAATAAAATATATATAAAATAAACTGCATGTTGTTCTGTGTGCTTGTGCTCTTTGCCTTTGCTAACATGCTAGTGATTTGAAAGTATACCCATGTAGAGCATATATAATCCTTAGTTTTTCACATCCAAAATGGAAAATATCCTTCCACTGGTGATCATGAAAGCTAATAACATGCTATTAGAATTTTTAGTTGGGTTAGATATTGTTCAGTATTTTTCATTGGTAACTTGGAGCTTTTTGCCTGGCAGATAAGAACTCAGTAGGTTACCTGAAAACCACTACAAATAAATGTCTAGTAATGATCATACATCATCAAGACAAGTAGAGAAAAAAATAATATCACATACAGTTTGTTCTGTGTACAGAGACTGGGTGAAATATCAGTCATGTGTTTGATTCTGGGTTGTTGGTTCGTTAGTTATTTAAAAAAATAAATAAATTTAAAAAAAAAAAATAATAATAATAAAATAATAATAATAACAATAAAATAATAATAATAATAATAATAATACAATAATAATAATAATAATAATAATAATAATAATAAAATAATAATAATAATAATAATAATAATAATAATAATAATAATAATACATCAGTTTTATATAGCGCTTTTCTAAGTACTCAAAGATGCTTTACAATAAACAGCCAAGGGAGAAACATACATCAAACGGGTAAACAGATACAGAGTTAATACTAAATGGTAATAAAAGAACAAATACACAGACAAATACGGACAAAAAAACACACAAGAGAAGGTAGATGAGAGTGGATGAGGTGGAACAGGCAGTCAGTTTTCCAATGATGATCTGAACAGGTGGGATTTGAGTTGGCTTTGGAATGAGCTGAGGTAAAAAAATAATAATAAAAAATATTATGCAATGAGTTATTAACTGAAGCTAAATATTTTTTTTATAAGAAAGTTATTTGTAGAATGGAATCTCCACTTTCTCCAATTTATGACTAAATGTTTCTTGTTTCCCTAAAAATCCAGTTTTTTTTACATCTTTGAAACAGATTACCTTAACACAGGTATTTGACTGTTGGAATAAAATTATGGGTTTTGATGGAGTTGAAGCTTCTGCCGTTGGATGTGACGGCTCAGAAAACTGATTCTGAGCCGTCTGAGGTCTGTGTTTTTTCTGTCCTAACATTCCGACAAAATCACATGAACGCTGTCTACCAGCGATGTGTGCTGAGGTTCACGGCTGCTGAGGCACTGAGTCTTTCAGTCAGATCTACAAATACATGAACCCAAAAGAGGATCTGATTCACCACTCGATTCAACAGTGAACAGGTTATGTTTCACATCTCATATCATCATTCTCTACACATACATACATGACACATATTTAATTTAAGGTTTTCAATCAAATTATGTTGAATTTGTAATCTTCTATTTTGAAATTAAGGCGAGAAAGAAAAATCTACCAATCCAGTTCACCAGTCCTAGGTGAGGCTCAGCTCGCTGCTGCCACACTGCAGCTCTCTTCCCTGGTTTTCAACAGAAATGTGGAAATTCTGCAATTTTGAACGGAAAAATAATGGAATTAGATAGAAAATAAGTTGATAGAACAGATCAGTGGACAAATATTAACCTTTATTTTATCTTATTATTTTGTTTGCCTCCCCTGACATCCACACGTCACTGCTGTCAACAGCCAATAGGCATGCAGTCACCTGAAACAAACAGGAAGCAGAAAGAACTGTATCCTACCTCAGAGACACCAGTTCACTCTGCTCTTCTTTTACTCTGTTGGTCTTCTATGTCAGTTAAACCATTAAAATAGTTTTAGTGCTGGTTGTTGACACTAAACACTTCGGTATGTCTCTACTTCGGTATGTCCCTTTTTAATTTTAATTTTTTGAATTTGATTTTTATCCTGTTTGATTATTAATTTATATTCTCATACATGATGCTGTTTTATCTCATTTCTTCATTTTTACATTGATTTAACAGCATCATGTTACGTTCTCCCTGCCCTCTTTACTCCAATTCACTTAATTTAGCTGAAGTACCATATTTTTTGCATTTGTTGTCCACATCTCTTATTGTGTTGCTTCTGTTTTAGTGTTTTTACTTCCTTCTTGTATCCTGCTGTTGTGCCCTCTGTCAAAGCACTTTATAAACTTTGTTGTTAAAGGTGCTATACAAATAAAGCTATTATCATTATTATTATTATTATTAATATTATTATTATTATTATTATTATTATTATTATTATTATTATAGTAGTTTCTACTTTTCTCCTTATGAGTTAACAGACCAAACCTGAAATGTAGATAATAATAAATCTGACACCTGCTGACCTAGATTCTTACTCTTATGTGGAGATCAACCTTCAACTCATTCTGAAGTCAAATGTAAGAGATTCAAAAACACAGTTCATTCAAAGGTAATGCTGCAGTGTTCTAAGTAGTGACACTTGAAAATGAACCGTCTTTGTCAAATCTTTAGTAAACGCTCCAAGTCTTCAAGTGTTTGAGAGGCCAAGGTTGTAATCAAGTCATAATTGGCTCCAAAACGTTTGGTGCATCACAAATCTTGCTGGTATGTCTGCATCTTAAATTCAGATTTTGTTTGAGCAGAGAAACTTTCTGACTTTGCCACACGAAGGTGCGAAAACCGTCCAACTCTGAGCAAACATTATTCTACACAGTGAGAGTCAAAGATTACTCTGAATTAATATTTGAGTTTAGTTGGAAGGGGACTTTGTGCAAGCAAGCCACTATCTTTTAATAAATGGATATAATGATATAATCATTTATTAAATACTTGTATGCACTGCTGACATTAGAGCCAATGCCGAACGTCCGTCCTTCACATGGGGTTGGTGGGGTAGATGGACCCCAGCTTCTGTTTCCCTATGTCACCACTGTAACATATACGGCTGTGTATCGGCAAAAATCTGGTGATACGATACGGATCACAAGACTAGGATCACAATATGATATATCACCATATGTCATGATACTGTTAAAAAGGCCATTTTTTGTTTATTTCTTCTTTAAAAATGATTATTTCCTGGAAGAACTGAATTCCACCATAAATCTGCACAAATCCTAAACACATTTATGTTTGATCCCAAAAGGATCTAATGTTCTATCACCAAATGTTCAAACTGTGTTCAAACTGAAATTCTGTTTTACAGACATTCCAGTTTCAGATCCTGTTCAAATGTTCAGATTCTGTTAGTTCACAACTAACATCAGAACAGGATTTGAGTTCAATCCCAACAAAGGAACTAACGTCTGCCTCACAGACAGAAAAAAGTGTTTTTAGGATGATTCAAAGAACCATTATTTAATAAAACAGTGTTAAATAATAATAAATAAGATAGAAACAATAAAGTAAAACAAAAAACATAAATGAACCTCCACAATATCTGCATTCGAATAAATACCTAAAAATATCCATACAGTACTTTTTAATATTGATATAGTTACGGCTGTAAGAAAATATCGGTTCTGCAATATATTGCGATATTTCATTTCACAATACTGTATCGATATAAAAAAGTACTGTATGGATATTTTTAGGTATTTATTCAAATGCAGATATTGTGGAGGTTGGTTTTTGTTTTTTGTTTTACTTTATTGTTTCTATCTTATTTATTATTATTTAACACTGTTTTATTAAATAATGGTTCTTTGAAGCATCCTAAAAACTATTGTTTAACACTTTTTTTATTCAATAATGTTGGTTCCTTTGTTGGGATTGAACTCAAATCCTGTTCTGATGTTAGTTGTGAACTAATAGAATCTGAACGTTTGAACAGGATCTGAAACTGGAATGTCTGTAAAACAGAATTTCAGTTCGAACACAGTTTGAACATTTGGTGATAGAACATTAGATCCTGTTGGGATCAAACATAAATGTGTTTAGGATTTGTGCAGATTTCTGCTGGAATTCAATTCTTCCAGGAAATTATCATAAAAAAAGAAAAACAAAAACTTACCTTTTTAACAGTATCATGATATATCATGATACACCGTATCGTGATCCTAGTGTTGTGATTTGTATCGTATCGGCAGATTCAGATACACAGCCCTAGATACAGTATTATGAAATAAAATATTGCGATATATTGCAGAGCCCATATTTTCTAACAGCCCTAGTTGCATATGACATCTTTTCACAGTTCTGTGTTAAAATGCAACAGTTCCCAAGTTAATGCTATGAAAGCCTTGGCCTGCAACACTCCCAGTCAGTGAGAGTGGGGATTTGTGGCAGAGAACCAGCCGACTGGTGAGCCCGTCCCGCCGCCGGTGCCCACTGGCAGCCATCGGCAGCCGCAGCTCATGATTTGGAGGACCACCCTCTGCATGGTGAGTAATTCCCCTGTCATCGCTCCACACACCCACAGCTCAGTGCTGGCTGGCATGGCTCCCTGTGCCCATTCTTAGTCAACAGGATTAAGCTTGCTTAGTGTGAGCTCTCCGGGATCACCTATACTCCATATTGTACACTCACAATGCTGGCTCACCAGTTTGGCTACAACAGCCTGTTTTTTTTTTTTTCATTCCTCCCCTTCCTCTTCCTCTTTGAATTGGGAGCATATGAATGTGGTTCCCTCGAGCAGAGAGAAGGATTGAGAGGTGGCAGAGGCCAATCATATCCAGGCCTAAATGGGAGATCTGAGTTAATTTGCTACGCTTTTTTATAAATCAGGATTAATTTGAACAGACTAAGAACATGGGTTCATGTTTTTACTGATGCTGGAAGAATGGTATAAGGCCTCGTCAAACCAGCAAACCCCAAAACCAGGCTTTAGTCACTTAATATTCTCATTAGCAGCAAAATGAGTTCTGTTGTGTTTGCATAAATATTACACTGCTTGATTAAATTGTTTCAAAGGCATACAAAAAAATTCACAAACACACCTCACCAAGGGACGCTTCTTTGGATTCACACATTTTATTAAACAGGAAATGAGGCAGATTCCACACTCAAGTACAGATGCACCAATACCACTTTTTTCCAGACTGAGTACGAGTACTTCCATTTGAGTACTTGCTGATGCCGAGTACTGATCCTAGTCCTTAATAATCCCATTCCAGTTGTTAGTTCCTTTTGTAAATGTGCTTTATTGTCGTTGTCATTAGTCTGACTGGAACAAAGTGCTGCTACTGACATTTAATGTGTTGGAATGAGCGTTTGTCAGTTAATCCACCAGGGGGCGCCGCTCTGAATTAACCATACTGGACAAATTCCACGAAGAAGAGGAAAGTTTAATGAAGAAGAAGAAGAAGAAAGTCAGTAATAACAAACCTGTAGACGACAGAGAGAACACTACTGTGATACTAATGTTGCAGCGTTTTCTCTGTAAGGTTTAAAAGTTTAGCTTCAGCAGGAAGAGAAAAGACAAATGAGTGAGAGGTTTGGTTTTCACTTCCGCTGGCGGCGGTCCACACCGCTCTGTACCCCTGCTGGTATTCTCTGTCTGGGTACTCATCCTCCATCAGCTGGAAAACAGATGGAATGCACGCAGAGAACGGACAGAAGGCTGCGTCTGTATCTGTCTGTGTCTGAACGGTACTGTCAGTCAGCCTCACTTTGATCAGCCTCATTTCTTTGGTTCAGTCTCCACACTCTTCACACTCACACTCATTATTCCTCCTCCTCGTACCTGCTGCGCTGAACTGGGAATGTCACACGGACAGAAGTGGTATCGGTGCATTTGTGTCGCATTACTTTTATGAGTACATACACTGAGTATAGGAGCCGATACCTGATCCTGGTATGGGATCGGTGCATCCCTAGACTCCAGTGATGTGTCATGAAAAGTAACAGTTCTGACTCTAATGGACTGACAGCAGCAGGTTGATAACACTGGTCAACAACAAATTTATTGTTTCAGTTTTTTGAGCTGATTTAGCATAATTTTGGTGCTGAATCCAAAAATCACATTAATTTTGCTCAATCAGGTCAACTTTCTGAACTATGCTACATATTGGCTTTTGAACATTTTTGCTTACATTTATGGGCATTTTCACATCATATGATACAAAATTCTTTCATATTTCTTGCAATAAACGAGTTCTGAAGATTTTACTTTTGCCAATTTATGATGAATGTTTTTTTTTTAATATTACAGGTGAATGAAATGGCTTCGACTAGAAGATCTTGCAAAAATAAGCCTGACGTATTCTGCTACATCTGCGGTGAATACACCATTGTACCTAACAGGAATCAAGTCACAAGTTTCATAAAGTGTGCTTACCAATCTTATTCTGGTATTAATTATTATATTTTGTGAGAAGATCAAATTTTTCAAAATCAAATTAGCAAAAAAACCTGACCTGATTGAGAAAAACAGATGTCATTTTTGGATTTAGCGGTGCAAAATGGTCCGAATTCAGCTGAAAAAACTTAGACAACTTGCAAAAAACATTTTTTTGTAACCCAGTGGAATCAGTGTGTTCACATGAGCTGACTGATTTGGATTCTTATACATTTAACAGGTGAGATGAGGAAGTTACCCCCCCCCCCCCCCAGGAGCCATGGTAGTTAGTGGACGTTAATATTTCCAATGCTAACTACACAGGAGTTTGTGTTGGACGACTGGTAACAGTTATTACACACTGTTTTTAGTTTGTCCCCACTTCTGGAGACACTGCTGCTGTTCTGCTGATTTTCAGTGAGCATAAAAGTCCAATAACTGGAGTAAGTGGATCATTGTAATAATCAGATCTAACACATTTACATACACTTAAGAAATGGAATAACCCAAAACCCCTGCTTTAGACGCTCCAGTCCATTATTGGATTTCTTTCGGAGTATGTACGTACGTAGCGATGGTAGAGTTAAACTCCCTGTTATTGTCTTCCGCTCATGTTTGACTATGTAACTTCCATTCTCTGTGATTTTAATTGTGTTTATACGTGCATAGATGTAAAAGAACAAAATAAACCAGATTAACCTGTATATGTGCAGGAAGACATCAGAGTGTTGGGGAGAAATCCAGGGCTGTTAATCCGATTTCTCATAATCAGATTACTGCTGTTATCTCATGAAACATATACGATTATACTGTTTACATGGTCACCTGAATAATCGGAACCCTCCAGAAATCGAATAAAGATTGGAGTATTGGTGTGGATGTAAACAGGCTCACTGATGTGGCTACAAAGTTGTGTATGTAGACAGTGTGTCTAACTCTGCTACTAATATCCCACCAATCTGTATTATAAAAGCCAAGTGACCTCTGTGTGTTTGTGTGTGTGTGTGTGTGTGTGTGCATATGTGTATGCATGCATGTGTGTGTGTGTGTGTGCATATGTGTATGCATGCGTGTGTGTGTGTGTGTGTGTGTGTCTCGGGCATCACACTAAATCCATACAGAGCTGACTGCTGCAGTTTGTCAGACTTATGTATTTTTGGTAAAGGAACAGACAAGCAAAAACAGCAAGTTGATAGGACCAATATTTTGGGAGATAGTAACTTTGGAATACAATAGCCTTACAATCATGTTGCTTTGCCCAGGACGCTTCGGTGCTGACTGCTGGACAAATGTGGTACAACATGCATGAATACACAGCAGCATAAAAACTACCACATCTACAACCAGTGGATCCCCACGAGTCAGCACGTTAGTAATTAGAATAATCATTCAATCTGAATCAGTAAACCTCGTACTAACCAACCGGAAGAGACTTAATCATTTATCAGGTTATAGGGGATGGTGTAAACCTCTGATAATCCATGCAATCTGAAAATATTACGGGCTCATAACTAGAAATGGGAATCAATAAGAATTTAACGATTCCGATTCCATTATCGATTTTGCTTATCAATCCGATTCCTTATCAGTTCTCATTGGGTGAGGGAATAAAAGAGTACAAACAGGTGTGTTTGCATTAACTGTCTGTTACACTTCCATCTGCACAGAAAATAGAACATATACAGTATGAACTAATAATAAGAACAGATGATGCCAGGCCCAGTTCGGGGGGGTGGAGGTGGGGGGGTGCATACGGTGAAAGTGAAACTCCAGACTCTTTACTAATTCCTCTATTGATGCATTTCCACTGTGTGGAACAGTTCGACTCTGCTCGTCTCCTGTTGTTGTGCGCCTCATTTCCTTTCCTCTACCTTTGGAAACTTGTATTTGAGGGGGAACGATGTTTGTTGTCCACACCGGAAATGGGTCCGGCGTTCACTCTGCCGCTACATTCACAAGTGTCGCTAAATAGTGCATCAAATACATGACATTCCTGTAAATGAATCACATGTGGACAAATGTTTGAGCAGATTGGAGGGATTCCACCTTTAGAAGAAATGGAAGCTTTGACAGAGTTCAACTGGACCTGGTGTGGTCTGTTTGGACCTGGTGTGGTCTGTTTGGACCTGGTGTGGTCTGTTTGGACCTGGTGTGGTCTGTTTAGACCTGGTGTGGTCTGTTTGGACCTGGTGTGGTCTGTTTAGACCTGGTGTGGTCTGTTTGGACCTGGTGTGGTCTGTTTAGACCTGGTGTGGTCTGTTTGGACCTGGTGTGGTCTGTTTAGACCTGGTGTGGTCTGTTTAGACCTGGTGTGGTCTGTTTGGACCTGGTGTGGTCTGTTTAGACCTGGTGTGGTCTGTTTAGACCTGGTGTGGTCTGTTTGGACCTGGTGTGGTCTGTTTAGACCTGGTGTGGTCTGTTTAGACCTGGTGTGGTCTGTTTGGACCTGGTGTGGCCTGTTTAGACCTGGTGTGGTCTGTTTGGACCTGGTGTGGTCTGTTTAGACCTGGTGTGGTCTGTTTGGACCTGGTGTGATCTGTTTAGACCTGGTGTGGTCTGTTTGGACCTGGTGTGGTCTGTTTAGACCTGCTGTGGTCTGTTTGGACCTGGTGTGATCTGTTTGGACCTGGTGTGGTCTGTTTGGACCTGGTGTGGTCTGTTTGGACCTGGTGTGGCCTGTTTAGACCTGGTGTGGTCTGTTTGGACCTGGTGTGGTCTGTTTGGACCTGGTGTGATCTGTTTGGACCTGGTGTGGTCTGTTTGGACCTGGTGTGATCTGTTTAGACCGTTTCTGCCTCAACGTCATGTTGTCTACGTTCTGACCAAAACAATGCAGCGTATGTGTGACGTCATTGCGCATGCTCAATGAAGGTGGACTCAATAAGAATCGTTAAGCAGGCAGGCAAACGATTCCAAAGAATCGAGCTACTGGGATCCAGTTCTCAAAAAAGAACTGGTTCATAATTTCCATCCCTACTCATAACCCTGTAAACATGTATATTTCACTGCATTGTTTCCCCACATGGAGGTGAAATTAGGTTGATATGACAAATTTCCAAGAGGGTGACGTCAGAATGGTAAATGGACTGAACATATATAGTGCATTTTCTACACCTTTCTACACATGGAGCCTAAAGTGCTTTACAATTCCTCACATTCACCCATTCACACACACACTCATACACCAGTGGGCGACTGCTGCCATGCAAGGCGCTGCCTGGTCCTACTGGGAGCAGTTTAGGGTTCAGTGTCTTGCCCAATGACACTTCGACATGTGGACAGTCAGAGCTGGGATTTGAACCGCCGACCCTTTGGTCATTGGACTCTCGTTGGCTCTACCAACTGAACCACAGCCGCCCAGAAAAACACAACTGGTCTGTGGCTAACATCTTTTAAGACTTAAGGACTGCTGAATGCCTCCATGATAGAAAAGCTTGAAAAAAAAAGATGTTCAAACAAAAAGATGAGAAAAATCACAAACAAGGCTCAAAAAGTAAACCAAACAACCAAAATCAGTTTAAATCTCACACTCTTCACTGACGGTGGTTTACAGAAGTTCCATTATGTAAACCATAATTTTCCTTCCATGTTTACAGTTTGAGTTGAGTCAAAGTGTTAATTTGAGGAACTTTCCATAAGCGTGATGAAGTTCCTTATGTTCAGTAGACTGTTTAGCTAACATGCTGTCCATGAACACCGTCACAGAACCAGTGGATCACAATTATTGAAGATATATATACAATGGAAAGGGTGACTCCTAGACTGCGACTACAGGACGCTCAAATGGACAAAAAGTGGAATAAATGGACAGTTTACAGAGCTCAGAACAGTGGAAAGACTGGATAATGCCAATGTATTGAAATGTGTGTAATGTACCCAAGCAATGTTGGTTTGTTTGCTTTTTGCTGTTTTGTTAAATATATGTGTAGAAAATTTCAATAAAAACTTAAGTGGAAAAAAAAAATGCTGTCCATGAAAGTATGTAATATATAACCATATACTGTATCTCCAAATGTCAACAATACACTATTGAAACTCTACCTTCACTTTCCTCCGTTAGTCAGTACCTATACAGCTAAAGGACACGTTTTCACAGTTTTGTTGATAAAGTTGAGTCTATACATGATATGACAGTGGACTGAGACTGTAGACTTTAACTCAGACTCTGTTAATGAATAGGTATAGATGTGATATGTGCCTGTCAGTGCTCTGCCTTGAATAGCCCTTTTATTGCTCGGGTTGTAAGTTATTACTGTGCTAACTTGTTTAAATAACAAAGCAGCACTTGAGTTTTGCACTTGACCTTCCAGTCTAGTGATTTTCCCTCACTGAAGCCTGGAAAAGCTCTCCTGACTCAGTATTTTGGTATTAAATTGTACCTCGATGCCATTTGTGTCACATTATAAAATGCTAGCAGTACAGAGTGTCATTTGGTGGAATCGGGGCCATTTGCTCCAGAAAAATTAATGTGGTTTCCTGCAGGATCGCTGTCTCTTTCTTCAGGCTTGTATTTCATCAGAAATGAAATGCCCTTCTAGCCGTCGCACCCTTTTGACAAGAGTAATATTTAATGAATGGGACTATTATCAGCGTCTGTAGGTCTTAGGGTATACAGTATTTCTTGGTTATGAATTGGTTTCTATGTACAGAATATGGCAGTGCATTGTGGCATTCACTGTGATCAATTAAGCTAATCTTTGTTTTTTGGTTTATCACAAATCAGCAAGGGGAAAATATACCAGTGTTAGCTAGCAATTTAAATGGCACCAGTACAAATATTTAAATAAATAAATAAATAAATCCCTTGTTTTCTGCTGTAAATGTCAGAGAGCACCTTATAATTCCTGTGATAATTCGATAACATGCATTCATCCTTTAAACCAAGGGAACCAATTCTATGGCAAGAAATATGCATATATAGTGTTTATATGACATGTGGGTGAATATGTCTGTCAATTCTCAATAAGAGTGTGTAAATATGAGCTCCACGTGCCAGCGTACTGCCTGTGTTTGTACTCCTGTGGCGTGCCAGGAAACATATGCTGCCGTATTTGTTGTATGTGCACGTCTGCCCCTGGCCCGTGCACGTACAGTATGCCAGTGTTTGTTCATGCGTCTGTAGGAGGATAATAGCCATCACACGGTCTCAAGTTAATTTCATATGTAAATAGCTCTCTGCTGTTTAATCACACAAAAAGCAGACTGAGAACTGGGGCATGTCTGCAGGATTCATACATGATAAATTCAAGCTTCTCTGACTTCACTTTATTATTATTAATGTTTGGGTTTTTTTTTTTTGGTTTTGTTTTTTCAGACTGGACAGCATACACATGAGAATGGACAGGTAGAATGATGATCACTGGGCCTGGGATAACTCTCCAAACCACTGCAAAACAACACTAACAGTACATGTTATCAATTGTCCACACAAGGAAATACTAAAAAGCCCTCATATTTGGGTCATTTTACTGGTGTATATTAGGACTACATATTAGGGCTGCACGATTTTGGAAAAAAATAAAATCCCGATTTTTTCCTCTAAAAACTCAATTTTTGATTTTGGGTAAAACTACAAAAGACAACAGGCAACCTCAAATCTGTGATGGAATCTGTTTTTTTCAACGACTCTAAACTGGACGCTAATTGGATAAATGACACCCTGTTGTCCTGCCCCCGGATGCTCAGCATCTCCAGGGGTGAACTTAGCTGTGGGCGGAGCTTGGCCGGGCTGGACGCCGAGCTTCCACGTGCCGATCGGAGGACGGGTCCGAAGGCTGAATCCCGTTTGACTGACAGCTGTTTTCAGATCTGCTCCTTCACTGACACAGTTCAGGTTAATACCGTCACACATTCTGCTGTGAAATCAGAGAAACTAAATGAACTGTTCATTTACTGACCTGAAAGAAAACACAACCACTGGACTAACTGGGTACATTTAACATAATTTCAGTGTTTTCTTGTTTACTTGGTACGATAAGGTCACTGAGCATTTTCTGAAAAAGGAACGGAGGACGAATTTAAATAACTGGACTTTTTTTTTTTTTTATGTAAACGACAATGAGCTTCAACTGTCTGAAAGACGAACAACCGCCATAGATAGAAAGATAGATAGATAGATAGATAGATAGATAGATAGATAGATAGATAGATAGATAGATAGATAGATAGATAGATAGATAGATAGATAGATAGATAGATAGATAGATAGATAGATTTTAATAATAGCAGAATTACTTAAAATAATTAAAATAGTCAAATAATAAATATTGCACACTGAATATAATAAATATTACACCACACAGACTGCACTGTCCCACTGGTGGACCATTAGACATTCTGTTCTATCTCAGCCTCATCTGGTCCTCCTCCTCTCTCTCTTCCTCTCTCCTCCTCCTCTCTCCTCCTCCTCCTCCTCTCTCTCCTCCTCTGTCTGAGTTGAACACTTGTACAGTTGTGTTTGTTTAACTCTACGGTCTGAGTATCCTGTGGTTGGACTGTCTTGTCTGCCTCTCCTCCTCCTCCTCCTCTCTCCTCCTCTCTCCTCCTCTCTCCTCCTCCTCCTCCTCTTTCTGAGTTGAACACTTGTACAGTTGTGTTAGTTTAACTCTACGGTCTGAGTATCCTGTGGTTGGACTGTCTTGTCTGCCTCTCCTCCTCCTCCTCCTCTCTCCTCCTCTCTCCTCCTCTCTCCTCCTCCTCCTCCTCTTTCTGAGTTGAACACTTGTACAGTTGTGTTAGTTTAACTCTACGGTCTGAGTATCCTGTGGTTGGACTGTCTTGTCTGCCTCTCCTCCTCCTCCTCCTCTCTCCTCCTCTCTCCTCCTCTCTCCTCCTCTCTCCTCCTCCTCCTCCTCTTTCTGAGTTGAACACTTGTACAGTTGTGTTAGTTTAACTCTACGGTCTGAGTATCCTGTGGTTGGACTGTCTTGTCTGTCTCTCCTCCTCCTCCTCCTCCTCTCTCCTCCTCCTCCTCCTCTTTCTGAGTTGAACACTTGTACAGTTGTGTTAGTTTAACTCTACGGTCTGAGTATCCTGTGGTTGGACTGTCTTGTCTGTCTCTCCTCCTCCTCCTCCTCCTCTCTCCTCCTCTCTCCTCCTCCTCCTCCTCTGTCTGAGTTGAACACTTGTACAGTTGTGTTAGTTTAACTCTACGGTCTGAGTATCCTGTGGTTGGACAGTCTTGTCTGTCTCTCCTCCTCCTCCTCCTCCTCTCTCCTCCTCTCTCCTCCTCCTCCTCCTCTTTCTGAGTTGAACACTTGTACAGTTGTGTTAGTTTAACTCTACGGTCTGAGTATCCTGTGGTTGGACAGTCTTGTCTGCCTCTCCTCCTCTCCTCCTCTCTCCTCCTCCTCTTTCTGAGTTGAACACTTGTACAGTTGTGTTAGTTTAACTCTACGGTCTGAGTATCCTGTGGTTGGACAGTCTTGTCTGTCTCTCCTCCTCTCCTCCTCCTCCTCCTCCTCCTCCTCCTCC
Source organism: Sphaeramia orbicularis (assembly GCF_902148855.1). Classification (NCBI taxonomy): domain Eukaryota; kingdom Metazoa; phylum Chordata; class Actinopteri; order Kurtiformes; family Apogonidae; genus Sphaeramia; species Sphaeramia orbicularis. The sequence continues at coordinate 407,686 of NC_043969.1, forward strand.
TCTGTCTGAGTTGAACACTTGTACAGTTGTGTTAGTTTAACTCTATGGTCTGAGTATCCTGTGGTTGGACAGTCTTGTGTGTGTGCTGATGACAGTGTGCAGAGGCTGACTGGTATCATCTCAGGTGGACAGTAGTTTGTTGGGTGTCCTCTTCTCTGCACCTGTCATCAGAGTCCAGCTTTAAGCCGACTACAGAACCAGCCTGGAGGAGGCCTTTGGGATGACCTGCCACCACAGAGTGGAATAATAGGATAATATTTCCAACTAATATTGGAAAGACAGACTGTTATATACTTAATTCTTTCATGTCATTGTATTGTTTCTAAGTTTTTGGGCTTTAAAAAAAAAATAAAATAAATAACATTAGAAAAGAAAATCTCTTTAAAAAATAATAAAAATCAACAAGAATACATGATCCAGAAAAGATGGGTGATTTTGACACTTTCTGTCTCAGATGAGGCTGACAGTATATCTATTAACACGACTGACTGACTTCTACACAGTTTATTATTTGGGGATTCCATTCCTTCAGTGGAAACAGCACAAAACACTCTAATGTTTAAAGGTGAAGGCAGAAATCTGATATCTCAAACCTGGATGCATAAAAAACAAAAAACTAAAAAAAAAAAAAAAAACTAAAAAAAAAAAAAAAAAAAAATGAACGGTATGTATAGAGAGATGGTGGAGGAGATGTTAAGTGTGCTTTTCAAATCCAGACTTGTCCTAAATGCACTTCAGAAGAAGCTTCCAACAGCAGAACATTCCACAGCATCTGACCTGAGCCTTTAATGACAGCAGCCGTGCTGACCAGACGACTGTCGGCTGCACACTGTAGAAAAAATCTGTAATTTAACAGAATTTTCACTGTTTATTTTACAGATCTTTCCTGTATTTTTAAGATACAAGAAAATATCAATGAAATGACAAAAACACACTGTGATTTTACATGAAAAATGTAAAATAACATGAAAAAACTGCAACTGTGAATAACTGTAAATAAAATTACTGACAATTAACCGTAACAGAAGTATTAGTTCTGTCAGTTGAACCAGACTTGTTTGTTAACTGACAAATATCTTGTGTAATTACAGGAGGTTTCACAACAAAAATGTTGAATAAATGTATTTTTGTGAATGTATAACATGTATAAGCACTGATAAACTGTCCAAATAAAGTTTTTATCAGTGGATTGGACAACTGAGTCTCATTGAAAATTATTTATATATATATATTTATAGGGAATTGGATTGTTTTAATACATGTAAATATTTTTTTGTTAAACATTAAAAAGTAAAAAAAAAAAAGCTAAATCTCATGTAAAGTTAGGGCAAAAAACTGTATTTTAATTATGAGAAATTACCGTATTTTTATGACATGGTTATTTTTTGCAGTATTTTTTTCAGCACCTGTGCTGTCGGAATATTACAGTTTTTTTTATGTTTTTTTTTATGTTTTTTTTTTTTCACTGAGCCAAAATTGGTGGTTGGTGTTTGTGCATTTGTAGGTGTGCATTTGTTAGTGTGTGTGTGTGTGTATGTGTGTGTGTGTGCGTGTGTGTGTGTGTGGCCTGTTTGGAGGCCTTGCGCTCTGTCATGCCCCAGCTCACCACTGACCCCTGCTCGTCCTTCACGATGGGGCCACGATGGAGAAACTCCATAATTGTGGTGGCAGCGGCGGCTTAAAACCGCCAAATCATAAAAAAGCCACGGCGAGCTCCAGTGAATTACTAGGAAATATGGCCTTCCTTTACAGCGGGGGCCGTGAATGAAGCCATAAAATTATGAGCAGTTTTTATGATGGCCCATTGAAGTAGGATGCTTGTATATTGATGGTTCACAGGCTGTATCCCTCTTCCCCCGTGCGGTGGAAGAGCTGACAAAGGGGCCCCTGTGTAACTATTTTTCATGCATTTAATATATTAATTATCCGGTAAATGTTCCCCAGGCAGTGCTTGGGATAGCAGGGAATGACAGCTTTTCGATGAAGCTCCCGGGTTGGCCCATCAGGCCGCAGTGTATTACGTGGGAAAGGTCATTGCGGGGTTAATGTAACTTTTTATTTGCTGATTTTTCATACGCAGGGAGGGTAGCGAGGAAAGGAAGCAAGGCTAGTTTAGAGGGGGAAAAGATGAAGAGGAAGTGAGAGAGCAAGACACAAGAGAGCAGGGACGGAGCTGTGTGTGTGTGTGTGTGTGTGTGTGCATGTGCGCGTGTGTGTGTGTGTGTGTGTGTGTGTGTGTGCGTGCGTGTGTGTGTAAGATAACGCCACAGTTTTTGTTATTGTGTTTGGACTTTTTTCTTAGTCTGATATTGCAGCTCCCCCCCCTTCACAACCACACATTCCTAATACCAAAGAGTAGCATCCTGACAAATACCAGAAAGCGGCTCACATGTGCTCACAGCTCTTCTTTGTGTCTGTGTTCATATTAAATCAGTCTCAGTGAATCCAAAGGAACTTTGTGTTGGTAAATGACAGTTGTTCAAATGGACAGGATTTCAGTTCTGTTCAACATGTTGATGCTCATATGAACTATGTTTTCAGCTCCAAAATGAACCATTTCAGCACAATTAATGCTATATTTTCATGTCACAAATGGACAAGTTCTATTTGAACTGAATTGAGCTGAAAAACAAATCTCTTCTTTTGGATTCCCCAGTTTTTCTTCCCACATTCTCTCCTCCATATCACATGTTTTATTTGTACAGGTTCAATCTGGAGTATGGTGCTGATCCATCCTGCTTCTGTTCCACCAATACATACATGAAGAATGGCACACAGCACTGTTTACATCAACAGTTTTACAAAAAGAAGCATTTTTATACAGAAAGAACAATTCTAGATTGTTCTTTCCTCTTTAGTCTGATGATAAACTATCCAATAAATAATAGTGCTCCTAGTTTTTGCACAGGGATCATTAGTGTAAACGCTGACATGGCTGCAGAGCATCAGTATGATGGGATCCACAACAACCATGTCACATCCGTCCACTGACACATTTAGTGTTTTTGTGTCAGCTGGGATTGTTTTAGATCCACAATACCAACATTTATGAAGAAGAGCACAATTATCAATAGGAAGTCTATAAGTTTATTCCTAATAAAGTACTGGGACTGACCAGAGCATCATGGGTAATGTCACGTCCGTCCACCAGCAAAAGTTTTCACATACACGTAGGGCTGCTCGATTATAGAAAAAAAAAAAAAATCACGATTATTTTAGCAATAATTGAAATCACGATTATTAAAAACGATTATTTGTTAACCTTAAAGTTGTTTATTTTTTTCTTGCAAAACAATGTAAAATATACTCTTTAAACATAAATAAAGCTTTTAACCACTAAAACAAAGTATGTTCACTTTTGTACGAAACAAAAAAATCTTTGAATGCAATAAGTGTACTGTAAATTCAAGTATGTTTCCTTTTGTAAACAAATAGTGCACTGGAATTAAACTGCTCTAGACTTGCCATAGAACTGTAGCAATAAAAAAAAAAAAAAAACTCACGTAAAGTGCAAATTGTAAATTCAAGTATGTTCAATGTAGTATGAAACAGTAAATTCAGTGGCGTGCCGTGAGGTTTCAGATCAGGCCTTCTGTATACATCAGCCATCTAGAATACGCACGTCAGGGTTATACGGGTTAGGGTTAGGTTAATACGGGAGTTACAGCGTAAAGAGATTCGGAGACTGAAGATTGCATTGCGGGCGAAGTTGTTTTTATGCGTTTTAGTTTTTCATAAGATTACGATAAAGGTGGCGGTGGTTAAACTTCAGATGGTTACAAAGGTTTGTTGTGTTAGCGGTCGGTGCGGACACAACTACGAAACACTTTTTGCACGTGATGTGTTTTTGCTCTTCGTCTTCTTCATCAAACCCAAAGTGATTCCATACAGTTGTATTTGACTTGCCTTTTTGTTTACCAAGCACTTCTGCTGTGATTCTCCTGCCATTTTTCCAGACCCCTAGGTACAACTTTCCTCTTGGGGTGGACCTGCCAGCTAGCAGGCAGCAGTAGCTTAGAGGGGGGCGGGGCTGAGCAGCTCATGGTAGCTTGCGTGCGCGTGAATTAAAACAGCTCAAAATTAATAATCGTTTTTTCTCAATTACATAATTTTTGTAATCGTTGCGTGTAATAATCGAAATCGTAATTGAATTTCGATTAATTGCACAGCCCTACATACACGTGCTATTCCAAATCCAATATTTATGAAAATAGAGCTTCCACTGTCAAAGAATATCAGTAGTGTGTGCACAAATGGATTAGCATTATTTACACACAGTTGTTTTTGACAAAAATAGCCACTCATTTGACCCCCTAAGGAAATTTTAGCCGAAAGAAATGTTGTCATTGTACGTGTCTGCAAACCAGACACATATAATCTCAACATAATTTGTCAATGAATGATGTGCTTATTTTTTGCCTTTATGTCAATAGACTGGGGGGGTCAGATGGTCAATATACAAAATCCAGGACTTGATGATGGTTAAGTTTTCAGGTAAATATGCTAATGCTAATACTACATCACAGGTTAGTTTAAATGGTTTTTAATAATCACATGTTTAACCACATTTAAATGGTGTTCACAATGGTCTGAGATTCTGCTATTTCTGTCGTTTGTACCAAGGTTATAATAGTTTTGGATTTTTAATTATAGTTTAGTTTTAATTAGTTCTGACTTTTTCTTCTCTAATTTAGTTAGTTTTAATAGTTTTTAGAGCAGGTTTGCTAGTTTTTATTAGTTTTCATTATTTTCTAAATGCTTAGTTTGAGTTTAGTTTAGTTTTAGTATTAGTTTTAGTTATTTCATATATGTTAT